>NC_080041.1:66444094-66683756 GCF_012489685.1 Lotus japonicus | reverse complement strand
CAATGGCTTTAAGAAGCTTATTCTCTGTTCTTGTTCATGAAGAGCCACCCTTCTAGCAAACCTTTGCTTTGCAGCCTCAATGCTCTGACTTCCCTCTGCATGCAGGAGCTGCATCATAATTGGAACTTGAGCCACTAGCCAAGTGCTCAGATTGTTCCACTCATCAGCCACACTTTCAGCATTCTCACTGAGGTCAGTCTGACCGTGCACATTGCGGAGCCTCAAGGAGGCTTCATGATAGAAAATATTGATGCACTCAGAGGGAGATGTGGGTTGAAGGTGAGTATAGGGAATTATGGAGAGGTTGGTTTCAGGAGAGGCTGGGTGATTGCTGCTATGAGCTTCAGAGACACCTTGTGGAGAACCAATGTTAATCATGGGAGCATTGGGTTCAGAGGTTCCAAGGTGAGGGTCTGAAGTTTCAACCAGAGGATGAGGTGATCTAACCGAGGATTGGTTAGACACTGAATGTTCGGGTTCAGGTTCTGGTTGAATAGGCTCTTGTTGGTCAGGGACATGGTGAGCTTGTTGAACCAAGGGGTCTGCCTCTTGTAAAGGATTAGCCAAGATAGGTTCATCTGGGTCTACTAGACGTTCAGGTCTAGGGCCAGGATATCTCCTAGGGCTTGGACAAGTTAGGTAATATTCTTCCAAGCTAGACACCTTTTCTTTTCTAACCTCCATGAATTTTCGAATGGATTCAGAGTTATTGGAGGGAGAAGAATCAGCAACATTGGTTGGGAAGGATACAGGTGTAAAGGCTGTTGAAGAGTCTGTATCCGTGGTTCTAGCAGCAGGACGTGCTGATGCTCTGGGAGCAGAGTGATCAGACGTTCTGGGTTGTGGTTCTGTTTGGTTTGGCTCGGGTTGTTCATGGATGATTGGTTCAGAAAGTAATGGGTCGTACGGAATGGTGAGGAGAGAGGTTGGTTCTTCTGACCTAGAGGGTTGATTCTGAAGCAAATTCCAGAGAGGTGCTTCAGTAGGAGAAGGTTGAAAGAAGGAAGATCTTGGGGAATGTGGTGGAGTGGTGGTTTGTGCGGCTGGCTGAGATTCAGGAATAGAAGTGAGGGGATTGGAGGAGTGTTTGAGCATAGCAGAAATAGGGAGTGCATCAAATACATTCAAATCATCATCAGAAGCAAGTGCAGGCTTACTTGAATGTGCTGATGATCGAGTCACTCTGGCAGGAGGTTCAGTCCTTCTGACCACTTCAGCAGCTGGTTCCACCCGAGTAGGCTTCACCACGATTCTGACCTTCTTCTTCTTCTTCTTTGGAGGACCATCCTCATTGTCACTATCATCACCATCATCAGGCTTTCTCTTTGTCTTCTTGACCAGAGGGACATCAGATTCCTCAGAAGATTCTTCCAGAACCATCTTCCTCTGAGCTTTCTTCTTGGGAGGAGAAGGAAACTCTGGAGCTGGCGGTAGTCTGCTGACGAAATCATCAAGGTCAATTTCGAATCCTTGAGCCCTGAGGTCTTCAACATAGCATCTGATGGCGTCAGGATGGTCTGCCTGAGTCCACAGAGGGTAGTCATTCAGAGGCATCCTTCTACCTCTGATCTCAGAAGATGTGTCTTCATGAGCAGGAGCAATCTTCTTCTGGACCAAACCCATCTTCTTCAGAGAATTTGCAGTGAAGACATCACTGACAATTGTGCTTAGATCTTCTACACATCCGGCATTAACCAGATCTTGCACCAGGTTGCTTTCAATGAGAAAGTCTGAGAGCAGCCTCCCAAAAGGGATATATTTGATTGCAGACTTGATGGAGGCAGTGGTGCGAGACTTCCGGATGCATTCCTTCAAGTAGGAGAACAGGAAGTAGGGAAGGCAGATCTTCTCCTGATTTTGGATGAAGAACAACATCACCTTCTGGTTGAAGTTAATGTAGTCTGGAGAACTGCCCTTCGGTCTCTGGTTTATGCAGTGAAGCAGGATCTTGTGCCAGATCCTTAGTTTGGGATGAAGATCCATCACCTTGTAACTCGTCTTGCCCGGTTTGAAGGTGGTGTACAGAGCTTGGTTGACTGTGTCCTTGGTGCTGGGTTTCAGCTTCGATTCCGTCAGTTGGAACCGATACCCATAAGCAGTTTCTGCACCTAGCAGATTCACGAATGACTTCTCAGTGATGATGATCTTCCTTCCAAGAATGTGAGAGACCACCTGAGTATCATCGCAGTCGGCGTGCTTCCAGAATTCCTTTACCAATCTATCATACACCGGTCCTCGAAGTCTGTTGAAGTAATTTCCCCAACCTTGAGCTTGGACTTCAGGACGAAGATCAAACCCATTTGTAGCCAAGTTGTCGAGGTTGAATCTCCATTCTGCCAGGACTTGGAGTTCCTCAGGAGGATAAACACAGTGAACGGCACAGCCCCGTTCTGCAATTGGAACACTCTGTTCTTGAGCTTGAACTTGATCTTGAGTTGGATTCTCAGAGCCCCTTTGACCCGTTGCTAGACCAACTACCATGTGAGGGAACTGAGGTGCATCTGCAGTAGATCTTCTGGTTTGTCTCACCATTTTGAAGTGGTTGAAGGTTTGAGGTAGAAGATGAAGGTTGAAAGATGAAGAGAGATCGAGAGAGAAATCGAGAACAAGCGGTTTTGAAAAGCAGAGAGAGCGAGAGTGAAAACCGGAAGTGAAAGAGAACGTGTGTGTATAGTGGGTTTTATCAAATAACCGTTGTTGATTCAAAAAGCACTTTAAGATCAACGGTTGAAAATTAAAGATAGATAGTAACAGTAAAATACACAATCACACACAGGAGATAAGCATATCTACACGCAATCATAACAGACTATCACACGGGCACAAGGAACTATGCATCAGAAACACTGACACACGTGTTGTTGTCTCAGCTTCAGAGTCAGTACCAGTGGGCACACACACTCTGATTGAGTTACCTTCTGGACTAGACATCTTCTGATCAAGAAGTATCATAGTCAGAGGTTCTGATCCATCTTCACTCTGGACAAAAGTCCATGTTTAGATTTTTCAGAATAAAATTAAATCTATCCTCTGCTAAGGGCTTTGTAAAGATATCTGCCCATTGATGGTCAGTATCAACAAACTTCAGAAGAAGTACGCCCTTCTGTACATAATCTCTAATAAAGTGATACTTTACCTCAATGTGCTTTGCCCTTGAATGTAGGATAGGATTCTTACTTAATGAGATTGCAGCAGTGTTATCACAATAGATTGGGATATTGCTCTCAAGGATCTGATAATCCTCCAGCTGATGTTTCATCCAGAGCATCTGAGTGCTGCATATTGCTGCTGAGATATATTCTGCCTCTGCAGTTGATAGTGCAATGGTTGATTGCCTCTTGCTTGCCCATGAGACTAGATTGCTTCCCAGAAATTGACAATTTCCGGAAGTACTTTTTCTCTCTGTTCTATCTCCAGCATAATCAGCATCACAATAACCTGAAAGCTTATACTCTGATGTTTTCTTATACATCAAGCCAAGGTTAGTGGTGCCTTTCAGATACCTTAGGATCCTCTTAACAGCAGTTAAGTGGGTTTCCCTTGGATCTGATTGGAATCGAGCACATAAATGAACACTAAATAGTATGTCTGGCCTAGATGCAGTTAAGTATAGAAGTGAACCTATCATGCCACGATAGAGCTTCTGACATACTTTACCACTTATATCTTCTTTCTCCAGAATGCATGTTGGATGCATTGGAGTCTTGGCCACTGTAGATTCCAGCATATTGAACTTCTTCAGAAGTTCTTTAGTGTACTTGCTCTGATGGATATATGTTCCTTCTGGTGTTTGATCAACTTGTATTCCCAGAAAGTACTTTAATTCTCCCATCATACTCATCTCAAATTATGCCTGCATCATCTCAGAAAATTCTTTGCATAGAGATTGATTAGCAGAACCAAATATAATATCATCAACATAAATTTGCACAATTAAGATATCATCTTTGTAAGTTTTGGAAGGCACTCTTTACGTCCATCTGATGTAGAACTATGTTGTGATTTACTGAGAAAGAGATCAACAGTCTGATTGCTTCCAGTCTTGCTACTGGAGCAAATGTTTCAGTGTAGTCTATTCCTTCCTGCTGGTTGTAGCCTTGAGCAACTAGCCTTGCCTTATTTCTGACTACATCTCCTTTCTCATTCAGCTTGTTTCTGAATACCCATTTCGTTCCAATAACATGGACACTCTCAGGCTTCTTCACTAAGCTCCAAACATCGTTCTTGGAAAATTGATTCAATTCTTCTTCCATGGCCAGAATCCAATCCTTGTCCTGAAGAGCTTCATCTATGGACTTGGGTTCAATTAAGGACACCAATCCTTTCAGACTCAGCAAGGTCTCTTCAGAGGGTCTGAAGGCAGATCTGGTTCTAACTGGTTCGTCTTTGTTGCCTAGAATCAATTCCTTAGGGTGAGCTGCAGTGATTCTGCTCTTCTTCAGAGTTTGTGAGTTAGAGGGACCAGCTTCTTCCTCTGGTTCATCTTCCTCTGGCTCAACTTCCTCTGGAGCTTTGCCTTTGTCAGAAACATTAATGCTTAAATCTGCAAACTTTTCAACTAGCTTTGACTGGTCAGAGTCAAGCTTATCATCAAATCTAACATGAATAGATTCTTCAATAGTCTTAGCATCAGTATTATAAAATCTAAAACCTTTAGATCTATCAGAATAACCAAGTAATAGACACTTAGAAGACTTAGCATCAAATTTATGCAATCTATCCTTAGTATTGAGAACATAACAAACACAGCCAAAAGGATGAAAATAAGAAATGTTAGGTTTTATGTTCTTCCACAATTCATAAGGAGTCTTATTCAGAATTGGTCTCACAGAGATTCTGTTCTGAATGTAACATGCTGTATTTACTGCCTCTGCCCAAAAATGCTTAGCCATGCCAGTTTCTTGGAGCATGGTTCTAGCCATCTCCTGAAGAGTTCTGTTCTTCCTCTCAACAACACCATTTTGTTGAGGAGTTCTGGGACAAGAGAAATCATGTGCAATTCCATAGGAATCAAACAGACTCTCAAACTTGTCATTCTCAAACTCTCCACCATGGTCACTTCTGACACGCACAATCCTACAAGCCTTCTCGTTTTGCACTTGAGCAATGAAGGTAGAGAACACAGCATGAGACTCATCCTTGCGGGTTAGAAACTTTACCCATGTCCAGCGGCTATAGTCATCAACGATAACCATCCCATATCTCTTGCCACCTATAGACTCAGTTTTCACTGGTCCAAAAAGGTCGATATGCAGAAGTTCCAACGGCCTTGAGGTTGAGACAACATTCTTTGCCTTGAAAGGGACTTTTGTGAATTTGCCTTTCTGACATGCTTCACAAAGAGCGTCTGAAGCGAACTTCAGATTGGGTAAGCCCCTGACAAGGTTTAGCTTGCTCAGCTGAGAAATATTTCTCATACTGGCATGCCCTAACCGTCTATGCCATACCCACTGCTCTTCATTAACAGACAGAAGGCACTTCACATTCTGAGCCTCCAACTCAGATAATCTGATCTTATAGATGTTGTTCTTCCTCTTGCTGTTAAATAGAACAGAGCCATCGATCTGACTTACAGCCCGGCAGGACTTTTGATTGAATATAACATCATAACCCTTGTCAGCTAATTAACTTATAGACAATAAGTTATGTGTTAAGCCGTCTACCAATAAAACATTATCAATGCATGGGCTACTATCTACACAAATAGTACCAGTACCAACAATTTTACCCTTTTCATTTCCTCCGAAGCCAACTTCGCCTCCAGGCTTAAGTTTCAGCTCTCGGAACATACGCTTTTCTCCCGTCATGTGACGCGAGCATCCACTGTCCAGATACCATGATTGGTGTTTCAGTGGAGCTATCAAGGATATCTGCAACATAGATAATCTTGTCCTTAGGTACCCACTTTCTGGGTCCTCTTTTGTTAGTTACCCCAGAGGTTCTGATCACCTTGGGTGTCTCAACATAATATTTTAAAGGAATATTTGCATGATATTTAGTCATAGAGAAAGATCCCTTTTTAAGAGGATGTTTAGCAACTTTAGCAGGTACAGGATCAGGCAATATGGTACCAGAGGGAACAAAGCATTCATACAAGGATTTAGCTTTAGACACAGAAGGCTCATTTCTAATTGGTTTAGAATAGCCAATGCCATGCATTCCATTTCTGCTTACGCCATAGATCATTGAAGCCATTAAGCTTCTATCCACGCTTTTAGCTAGGAATCTTTGAAAAGACTTTTCATACTTAGATTCATTTCTACAATCAGAGGCATCACAGGCAACAATTTCTTCTAACTTGGCAATCTGGTTCTTAAGCACAGAGTTAGAATTTACCAAAGCATGATTTTCATTTTTCAAATCAGAAATAATTTTCTCATGTTCAGAAGGAGTCTTGGAGACAGCAGATAAGTTCTTTTTCAACTTTTTATGCTTAGACAATAAAGAGTTATAATTATCCATGATATCAGACAAAGCATGTTTCAGTTCAGAGGTAGAGAAAGAAGCAAATACCTCATTTTCATCGTCTGAGTTAGGATCTCCTTCTGATTCTGAGTCAGAGTCAACAGCTTCCTTTGACTCTGCTCCTTTGTCTTTGACAATGGCCATGAGTCCTTGGACTTCATCATCAGAGTCAACATCCTCTGACTCTGATTCATCGAATGTCACCATCAGACTCTTCTTGGTCTTGAAGTGCTTCTTTGGCTTCTTGTCTTTCTTCAACTTTGGACAATCACTTTTGTAGTGCCCAGATTCTTTGCACTCAAAACATGTGACTTCCTTGATTGAAGACTTCTTCTGGCCTGAGGACTCATACTTTCCTTTTGCCTTTCCAGAGCCTTTGAACTTGCTCTGCCTGTGCTTCCAGATGCGGTTGAGTCTCTTGGAGATCAGAGTCAGCTCATCTTCATCAGAATCTTCTGATGCTTCTTCAAATTCTTCTTCTTCAGCTTGAAGAGCCTTTGACTTCTCAACCTTAGCCTTTTCAGATTTGGATTTCAAGGCTATGGACTTTTTCCTCAGATCTTGCATCTCTGAGCGCTTCAGCTCATGGCATTTCAAAATGCTGATGAGTTCTTCTAAACTCATATTCTCAACGTCTCTCGTGAGCTCTATTGAAGTCACCAAAGGCATCCAACTTTCAAGAAGACACCTGATGACCCTTATGACATGATCTTTTGTTGTGTAGCTCTTGTTGAGAGGTCGTATGCCAGCTACAAGCAATTGAAATCTGGAGAACATTTCTTCAATGGATTCATTTGGCTCCATGATGAAGGATTCATACTTTTGGATCAAAGACAATGCCTTTGATTCTTTGACTTTCTTGTTTCCTTCATGAGACATCTTCAGAGATTCAAAAATGCCTTTAGCAAACTCACGATCTGTAATCTTCTGGTACTCTTCATAGGAAATAGCACTTAGAAGAATTGCTCTTGCTTTGTGATGTTGTGAGTACAGCTTCTTTTGATCTGCAGTCATCTCTGACCTTGGGATCTTCTTGCCATCTGCATCAACTGGACGCTCGTAGCCATCCACAATAATATCCCAGAGATCTGCATCGAAACCCAGAAAGAAACTTTCCAGTCTATCTTTCCAATATTCGAACCTTTGACCGTCGAACATAGGAGGCTTTGCATTGTAACCATCTCTTTGAGTTTCACTGGTGGTGGCAGCCATTGTTTTTCACACCGGCCCGGATCACTGAACACTGTTAGGTGTGGTAATCAGAACTTGCGCTCTGATACCAATTGAAGGTATGAAAAACGGTAGAAAGGGGGGGTTTGAATAACGTTTTCAGTACAAAACTTCCACCTTAAAGATTTTGAAAAATCTTTCGAGAACTTAAGTGCTAACAATAAGAGATAGAGAAGCACACAAGGATTTTATCCTGGTTCACTTGATAAATCACTCAAGCTACTCCAGTCCACCCGTTAAGGTGATTTCTTCCTTCTTAGAATGAAGGCAATCCACTAATCAGGTAAGAGTTACAACTGCACTTGAAACCTACAAGTGACTAACAATTACACTGACTTAGCTCACACTAAGATTCACTCTCTTAGTCTTCTCTAGGATCCGATCAACCTTGATCTCCTAAAGGAACTAAACAAACTGTTTATCAAAGAAATGTTTACAAGAGATTTGCTTCTAAAAAGCTAATAGTAAACTCAATGAATTTCAGATGAAAGAAAGCTTAGAATATTTTGAATATGTCTTGCGCGTATATGTTACTTCTACACTGCTTCTTTCAATCTTCAGCCTCTATATATACTCCAAGGATTAGGGTTGAGCGTTGCATGGGAAATGCTACCGTTGGAGGGCAGTTCTGGAAAATCCAGCTTCTGCTGTGGCTGAGAACGTTAGGTAGGTCGTCAGGAAGGTACACTTGCTTTTGTACTTGGATAGCGACTTGACCTTTTAACCTAGGAGACTTCTGATCAGGGGAATACTTCATATTGGAACTTGTGAAGCCGGTTGATCAGAGTCAGAGGGAAAGCACAGATCCTCTGACCATTGTATCTTCTGATTCTGAACTCAGAGGGAAGAACATGGCCTTCAGAGTTTCTTGCTTCTGGACTTCAGAGTTTCCACTATTCAGCTTCTGGATCTTCAGAGTCTTCTACACCATCAGAACATCTGAACCTTCAGTGTTTCTTGGTTATCAGAACTTCTGGATCTTCAGAGTTTCTAGCGACTGAGTCCACATCAGAGTTTGTATAGCTTCAGAACTTCTGAAGCTTTTCCACTGTTCATACTGAACATGGTGAATGCGAAAGCGTTGCTTGGGTTACCCTTTATACACAGTGCTTCTGATTTGTGTGAGATTGAGTTGAGGTCAGAGCCTGTAAATAGCACACTCAGAAAAACACGTTAGAGTACCACAATTGTTCATATCAAAAGGTTAACTTGTAATCATCAAAACATAGAGTTGTACTACTCGATCAAAACTTGATCTTACAATAGTAAGATCATATATCACATAAATAATAAGATTTAAATGGAAAATCTTTAAGTCTCATCTTAGTTAGTCACTTAAGTTCAGTTAGACTAACGTCCTCACCATTCACACAACCACCTCAACACCATGGCCAAATCACGATCATCCGCAGATGAACAATCACAAGGGGACACTCAGTACAACCCAAGTCACATGGGGACACACAGTACAACCCATAAATCTCGAGGAGACCGCAGTCAACCTCATCACGTGGGGACACACAGTACAACCCACAAACACCCTCGCGTGCAAGCCACCGTTTGTCTCTAACGGCACCATCGTTTTCATGGTCCATAGTCATCACTAGACCTATGTTCCAATTACATCACATTTTACTTTCCAGCGATCAAGTTCTCATTTCTCTTTGTTCAAGGCTCTAATAAGTCAACCTAGAGTATTAGCACTTATATCATCGAATAATGAAACATAAACGACAGAAATAATCACAGCACCAAAAGGAATTACAGCTAGGTGAGCGACCCTTTGGCAATATCCAAGTTAGGCAACATATAAGCTATACCAAAACACATAGTCATATTCTCATGCATACCAATACTTAAATCATGGAAAACGCATCAATCAAGCTATCACATAATCTTGTGCATGAATCGAAAGAAAGAAAACTCGCCGACAACCACAAAAGTGGCTCGGCCGAACCCTAAAGGGCTCAAGGGTTTTCAAAACTTTTCCTTTCTTCCATTCCAACTTCACAAGCCAATGTCCAGCCAACAATATCAAGCATATTCTCTCAAAAATCCAGAACTGAACATACATCATCTTTCATGCTAAATCATGTGAAAATCTAGTCAAAATCTAGTGAATAATCATAGAATTCATACCTATGACATGGGGTCATTTGATAAGCATTAACATATTGATCATATCATCATACAGGCATCACAAATTTTATAAAAATTCCAGTAGCAATCAGCAATAATCAATAGCACCAAAAGACTAAAGAAAAATCCACCAAAACCCTTGTTTTGGGTGTAGCCGAGAGCACCATATGCTCTAGGCTTCTCTCTTTTTTTATTTGAAAACGTTTTGGCCATCCTCTAGGCCAACATAGAGCAAGCAACTCATCAAGTTATTCATCAAAATAATCATCCTTAAGCATATGACTCAATCAAGAAATTTGGTCTAGGCAAAACATGGCAAAATTGTCAAGTTTGGCATCTATAGCAAGTGATCATGGCATCAACTTTTGATCATGTTTAAGGCAGCACATATCAAGTTCTTAAAGCATAAGATCAGCCCCCTAACCCACATACATTATCATCATCACGAAATTAAGACCATAACATGTAAATCATACAAACCTTCATCATTTTGATCCTAGACTCTACCCACTAGATCCACCCTTACCTTAGCTTTTGGGAATGAAAGGATGAAAGAATGGTGATGGAATAGATGAATGGAGAAGCCCTCTCCTTGCTGCACCTTCAGCCTTGACTTGATCTTCTCCTTTCTCTCTTGATCTCTCTTGTTTTCACTCCTTCTTCTTCTTTCTCTCCTCTAGTTGCCGCCCTCTCTCACTCTCTTGCTCTTTCTTTCTTTCTTTTTTTCTTCTGAATGTGTGTGGAAAATGAGGGTATGTGTTTGGGTTTCTCACTCAGCTCCTTTTGTCTCTCAAAAGGTTGAAAACTCTCCCCCTTTTACCCCTATAACCGCGGCCACACTAGGTCATGCAAGGGCATCCACAAATTTCACTAATTTGAATGGAGACAATGCATTTATGACTCTTCATTCTCCTTTATTCCCTTGACCAAAACTGATCAGCCATGAATATGAGCAATAACCCCTCAATATCCCCCTTAACTCTTGCATTCCTAGTAAAAAACAAGTCTCCTCTCCTCTTCACCTACTCGAGTATGACCCTCCTTCTTGGCCCTCAAGCAACCCAAAATCACTTATCTTGGAGTCCTTGACCTTACACATAGTTATTTCCTAACCCCCAAGTATTATCACTTCAATATTAATAATACTATACACTCCAATGCATCAAGGAAAATTCACAATTCATAAGCAAATCACATTTTATCATTTATTCTAAAATAAATAATTTTATTCATCAAAGTAGGGTCTTACAATACCTGCAGGTCTGTACTCGTACAGGCATCATTCAGGAGGGGTTTATGGGAACTAGAAGCCATCATGGTGCTTACTATTGATGAATAGTAGTGTGTCATCATGGGTGAATAGTAACCTAGGGCACCGGTTGGTCAATTATTTTATTCTGCCTTCAAGTCGGGACAAATTGGCTACTATGCTTCATCATTTCTGAATACTAAGGGTTTTCTAATAATGTATTTCCCCTCTGAATGCCTAATACTAACACATACTGTATGCTAGGGTTTGGCTCGTCGGTTCGACCATCGATCGATCTGAGACAGTGTGTTACTACCGTCAAGAGATTCGATTAGATTAGCTTCCTATCCTCATCTACTCGAGTCATTCATTTAAATGGGAGTCATGACGACCATGTCTTTGGTACCTTTGACTGTCTGTTTGATCTAATCGTCACACCGACGTTCTATCGTCGTATCGTAAATCGTGCATAAAATAGGCATATATATATATATATATATATATATATACACACAAGCACACACATACACGCATCATATATATATACATATATATATATAGTTATTCATACTACCTCAGGCTTTGTTAGAGTCCTAATCCTAGTCCATTCCTAGTTCTAGGGTTAATTCGTCGTCTAACGGTCATCACCTGTTTGCTTAGAGTGTGGGATGTTACATACTACCCTATCAATCACAAGTTCTTCCTTAAGCTAACATTCAAAAATAGGGGAACGATATTAAGTTCTAAGTTTCACAAGTATGGGAAACTAACTCATAGTTCTAAGTTATAGTTAGTCAATGCTCGTGCACATGCATGCAGACGCTGTCTCGGACCTCTTAGAAAAGTAGGACGAACATGACTCCACAATCGGGGTTGGACCTCTCCAACGCACTGTCGCATCACGTTCGTCCTTTGTTCAGGTCGATCCCATGAACGTCACAACTGACTAGCCCAATCCAAGCACTAGTCGTGGCCTACCAAGCTCAATCCAGGCACTTGGTCCACAAATGCATGCCATGCAAGTCAGTCATCCGCACTAGGCCATAATCCTTTTCACGTTCATCTCATATGAACAAAATCTCATAACATAAGTATAACTTGCATGCATATCAATAAATGAAGCTAACACCCTAGTCATATAGGCATGTTCATAATCATAGTAGCTAACATTTATTGCAACAATTATCACATAGCATTTCTAGCACATAACATCGATAACCCTAGTATCATGTTATATCTAGCAATCACAACCAAAAACAAGATTATAGGCCGAGGTTGAAGTGTCATTACTAGCATATTCATCTAGCATAAGTTCCTTAACATTTCACAATCATACAACCACAATCAAGAATGTTAGGTCGTAGCCGAAGTGCCCTTACCTCGAAGGTATGCTTTCCTAAAAGTCTCGGGTTGCTCTTTGAAGTTAGGTCTACACTCGGAAAGGTCCTACGAACGGACATAGTAACGTTACTATATAAGCGATGATATACCCATACCCCTTGGAATTTCTAAATCCTCTTTGAAAAACCAAAACTTTCTCTTTCATAAGATCAAAGCCTTATTTTCTAAATATTTTGTTTGAAGATCATATGAACACCATAAGAACATTTCGAAGAAAAACATAATTTTCGCATAGTATCCATGCTTTCAAGATCAAAGGTTCTTTCTAATAAATTTTTGCTATGAATATGGAAGAACATTATAAGAAAACATGAAGAACACTTTAAATAAAACACTATTTTCACAAACTTTTACTTGATTATTAGATCAAATGATCATTCTCTTCTGGATGTGGAAGATCAGTATTCACTACAACCACATAGTATAATGAGAATGACCAGAGTCTCCTCTAATCAAAGAAGAAAGCAAGAAAGAAAACAAAAAGACTAACAAGAGAGGGAGAGGGAGAACTCACGGCTAGAGCAAGAGAAGCTTGGTGAGTGGTGAGTAGATATGAGAGGGGGAAGAGCTTTATTTATAGTGAGGGATGAGAGCCAAGCATTAAATTCTTTTCTTCCTCCCAAAGTAGAGGCTCATATCCACGAAATTTTCAGCTCATCCTAGGGTTTGTAGACTCTTCCAACCTTCCTTGATTCAGTCCTCAAAATTTGGCTTATTAAACCCATTTTAAAACTATCATTTAAATCCTTAACTTTTTTAATGTTTAAATCTGAATCCCACGAGTTCTAAATCAGATATAAAAAAATCCTCAAAGGTTTTAAAAGTTCAAATCTTAACCCTCCGTTAAATGAAAATCAAAAGAATCAATCCCATAAATTACTCCTTTTATAACAACCTAGCCAAGAAAGGAAATAATCAGAAAAAAAAAAAACTTCTTCCTTCTCCTCCAACGCTTTTGACCGGCCACCATCACCATCTTCAGCAGATTTTCTCCAAAAAATTTAAAAATAATAATTTAAATAAAAACCCAAAGAGAATTAATGCATTAATTACACAGTTTCCCTCCCTAATGAATCAGAACTTCAAATTTTGAATTAAAAAATCTTATGAATAATTTTGGCTCCAACATTTCGTGCATCACTTCCATAATACCTAAAAAAATATTTTCAGAATTAATTTTGTAAATAAATCATAGGTTAAAAATAATTAAATACATTTTAATTAAATAAAAACTCATTTTATTTAAATAAAACCCTCAAAAATAAAAGAAAGGAATATTCCCTCATGGAATATCCTTTGAATCATGCACAGAACCTCCCCATGAGTTTTGGCCTACGAAATCCTCCTCGCCGACTCGGTTCGCCAACTCATCGCCTCTATCGACCAATTTTGACCTAAAAGTCGTCGGGAAATAACCCTAGCAATATTACAGTCAAAACGACCATAATGACGAGTACATTGTCATTTATATATTATTAAGGTCTAATAATATCCCTAATATAATAATTTTCATTTCTAAAGGCATAATATCACATATAATAAACAATTCCCAAAATATTAATTAATATTATCATTAAAATAATATGCCCTAAAATAGGGTCTTACAGTGTTCAGAGACCTTGAGATGATTCTACCTAAGGTCCACCTTTGCAGGTTTGCTAGCACTAGTCATTTTAATGTGGAAGGAAGATTGTATCTGCTTTTGGCTTCCGGAATACGCCACGTACCAAGAGAATTTGTTAGGCTGTGTGCATTCGTGGGGTATCATGTTTACTCTTTCAATCTGATGGTTGTATGGTTTTTTGATTATGCGTGTAGACCTGCTAAAGCCTTTTTGGGTATGTGTTACTAGTTTAGATAGTCCAGTTTTTTCTCTTTGTTTCTTTGCCTTGCTACAGGCTGTTTTGTATTGAGTTAAACGTGAAAATGGTCCCTGAACTTTGAGTGAAATTTGAAATTCGTCCCTCACCAAAAACTCTTCTGAAAAACATCCTTAGGCTATGAGAAATAGGGGAAATCGTCCTTGACGCCAATTTGCCACCGGCTGATGTGCTTATGTGGCACTACCACGCCATTAAATGCAGGACCAAAATCATATTTTTAATATATCGAGGTACCTAATCCAAATTTCTGAATTAAAATATTAATCCTTAATCTCCTTTATCATCATTTTCATATCCAGAAACTTCACAAATCATCATCTTCTACTTCATCGTCAAATCACAAATCCAGATTTCAAGAACAACTTAACCCTTAACTAAGACACATGCCCTCAAATTAACCCTAAACTAAGACAGCAGAAAAAATTATTTGCATAAGAGGTTCTTGAGAAGAGAAAAAATAATGGAGATATTGATCATTTTGGTGTGAAATTTGCAGGTCAAGACCATGTCGTCAAAGAAATACCCAGCCTCTATTTTTTCTCTTCTCAAGAACCTCTTATGCAAATAAATTTTTATGTTGTCTTAGTTCAGGGTTAATTTGAGAGGGTTTGTCTTAGTTTAGGATTAAGTTGTTCTGGAAATTTGGATTTGTGAGTTGAAGATGAAGCAGAAGATTATGAGTTATGAAGTTTCTGGGTTTCAGGATATGAAAATGATGCTAAAGGAAATTAAGGATTAATACTTTTTGATTGACTTTTTTTAACTTTTGGGGGTCTCTTCTGAAACCTTTGACCTGCTTCTAATCACATCACAGACAAAGTCATTGTCATGGTTAGTCTCAATCATAGGATTAAAAACAGAAAACCGTACCTTTTCCTTACCAACAGGGAGAATGAGGTGACCCTTATCAACATCAATCTTAGCTCTACCAGTAGCTAAGAAAGGTTGACCAAGGATGAGAGGAATCTTCTCATCCTCCTCCATATCAAGAACAACAAAGTCTACGGGGAACACATACTTGTCCACCCGCACCATTACATCCTCCACAATCCCATATGGAGTCTTGAGGGACCGATCCGCCATTTGCAAGGAGAGCATGGTTGGAGTAACCTCTCCTAGGTTAAGCCTCTCAAACATGGTGAGTGGCATCAAATTGATGCTCGCTCCAAGATCACACAAGGCTTCCACATCCGCCATGCCTTCAATTTCCACCGGAATAGTGAAACTTCCGGGGTCCCTTCTTTTCTTTGGCATCTTCCGCTGCAAAATGGCACTACATTCCTACGTCATCAACACCGTCTCATCTACTCCCTTAAATCTTCTTCTCTTATGCAAAATATCCTTCATAAACTTAGCATATATAGGCATTTGTTCCAAAGCATCAGCAAAAGGAATACTAATGTGGAGCTTTTTGAAAACATCAACAAATTTTGAAAACTTTTTATCTAAGCTCTCCTTAGCCAATGCTTTAGGGAACGGAACCTTGCTAGTTTCAGGAGTAAGATCAACTTCCGCTCTCACCTTAATAGGCACAACTACATCTCCTCCCACTATCTCCTCTCTCTTTTCTCCCTCTGTTTTTCTCTTCAATTCATTCATCACTCTCCCACTTCTAGTGGCTACAACAGAGGCATTTTCTTGCTTAGGATTGGGGATAGTGTCGGAAGGAAATTTACCTTGAGGTCTCTCGGCTATTTACTTGGCCAGCTGGCCAAATTGATTCTCAAGATTCTTGATAGCCACCTCTTGATTCTTGTAATTATTCTCCGTCCGGTTGATGAAAGTTTCCACCAACTCTTCTAAGCTCTTCTTGGAACCACTACCTTCACCTTCTCCTCGCTCTTGAGGTTGTCTTGAGCTTTGGCCTTGGAAACCTTGGCTAGGAAATTGTCTTTGAAAGCCATTTCCTTGCCTACTACTACCTTGCCTCCAAGAAAAATTAGGGTGATTCCTCCATCCTGGATTGTAAGTATTTGAAAATGGGTCATTCCGAGCTTGACCCATAGCCTTCACTTCCTCCTCCGGTCTAGTCTCTGTGCATTCTTCACTGTCATGTGGCCCTCCACAAGTCACACACTCCACCTTGGCAACTCGACCACCAATCTTGGTAGTCTTCATTTGATTTTGAATCTCATTCATTTGCTTGGAGAGTTGCTTGTTGGAGGCCATAAGTTGATCATAAGCTTCAACCTCAAGGACTTCTCTTCGGGCTTGGCGATCATTACTAGAGTTCATGGCTCTTATAGCCATTTTTTCAATCAATTCGTACCCCACTTGTGGAAGTAAGGCATCGAACTCTCCACTTGAAGCCGCATCCAAACCAAACCTCGAAGAGTATTGGAGACCATCATAGAACTTTGCCACTTGTTCAGCTTGAGTAAGGTTATGTTGAGGACACCTCCTCAAGAGCTTCTTGAACCTCTCCCAAGCTTCATAGAGATTCTCATCGGTGAATTGAGTAAAAGTCATGATGTCATTCTTGAGCTTTCTCAAGAGGGATCTTGGAACAAACCTTGTGGTGAACTTCTCAGCCAAGTCTTCCCAAGATGTAATGCTACCTTGGGGCTGTGAATTCAACCACTCCTCAGCAGTATCCCTCAATGAAAAGGGGAATAAACTCAAGAGGATGGTGTCCGCTGAAACATTCTGAACTCTGTAGGTGTTGCAATTGAGGATAAACCGCTCCATGTGTGCATGAGGATCTTCAAGAGCACCTCCACCATACTGATTTTGGCTCACCAAATTAATGAATGCCGGCCTCAGCTCAAAATTTCCCGTGCCATCGGGGGAAACTAAGCTGCCCGGATAATCGTAGCTCATGGCAGCCGAGGTGAGGTCTCTAAGAGAACGATTGGCGTTCTCCAATTCTTGCTCTTGAAGTCTTTGAGCAATAGCCTCATTCACTCTTTCTTCAATGTGGGCTTGCATCTCCTCCTCCGTCATATGGGCAGCCATGGCGGATATCTCAGCAGCTCTTTGTTGAGCCCGTCGACGATGGAGGGTGCGTTCTGGCTCCGGATCAAATAATAGTGGATCCGAACGAGGTCTACTGTGCATAAACTGAAATCACAAAGACAGAGAAAAGGTTAGTAACACCTATTCAATGCAATGCTTAGTAAAGCAAACAAACAAACTATTTAACTTAAACCGAAAACCACAAACAATCCCCGGCAACGACGCCAAAAACTTGTTGGTCAATTCGCAAGTGTACGAATACCTCCGGGTTTTAAAATATCGAACCACAGGGATTGTGAGTGAGAATTGTTGATTTAAGCCTAAAGTTTGCAAGTTCTTAAAGCAGTAAATTTCAAAGATTGGTGTTGGTTGTTTGTGACAAAAGATTTGCAAAAGAGCAATGTTGGTAAAGTTTGAAATAACAATTGATGGAAAATTGCCTTGGGTTGTAGATCATCTAATCCATTTTAGTCCACCTATCCTATGCATGTGAAACCTTGATTTAACTCTTGTTGTTATAGCCTATGTACTTACTAGTTGATTCCTCACAAAAGTAATTTCTCAAATTGAAAGTTAAGCCCAATTCCTTGTGTACTTAAACATTCATAAGAGGTAAATAAGCATGTATGTTCAGGCCAACAAAACCCTACCCTCACTCTATGCCTAGAAGCAAGTATAGAAGGATCTATTCCAATTCATGTCCCTAAATCATAACAAATTTCCATTTGATTATAATCTAGCCTATAGCAAAGGTGCACCAAAGCTAAGCATGCAATAAGGAATTGAAATACAAGATTGAATCAAGACTCATGCATAGAGATAGGATTTAACAAACTAAAATTTCATAGAATCTCTTAACCCAAAGCAAAAAAGTAAACTAGCCACTCATGGCTAGAGAATTCATGCAGAAAATGTAATGAAAACCTGAGAAAAATACAAGTTGGAAGCCTCTCTTGGCCCCAAAGTTCTCCTCAGCTCTCAAACTTGATCAAAAATGAGTAAAAAATGTCTAACCCCCAAAGAAATTGGCCTAAGCCTTATTTATAGGCAAAATAAACGAGGCTGGGCGCTCAGGCGCCAATTCAGAGCGCCTGAGCGCCAATTGCATGTTGAAAAACATGCCTCTGGACCTAATTGGCGCCTAGGCGCCCATTCCCAGCGCCTAGGCGCTTAAGCTCGCCTGAAAAGGACTTTTTGGCTTCGGAAACTCTCAATCCTCTTTAAGTTTTCCATCAATTCCATGCTTCTTGGCCTTCTTTCTCCTTCAGTTTCTGCTCTCCAAACCTAACCAACAAGTCAAGGAAGATTCTAGAAGCTCCAAGAGCTCATTAGCACAAAAGGTCCTTCATAAAACACAACAAAACCATGCAAGTCCTAAACTTTACTTAAAATGCAAGAAAACTCCCTATAAAACTACTAAATTACCAAAACAAAATAAAGACTAAAGAAAAGATAACAATGCATGAGAATGCATGAAACACTACATGAGACTCAACAAAAAGACTCAAAACACACAAAGAAATGACCCTAAAAACACTACTAAAATAGGGTCATCACACCACTATACTCAACGGCAGCTCGCCCTCGAGCGTAAATAACACTCGCTTGCCCTCAAGCGCAAGAAATGCTCCCAAACAAGTGCTCTCAACAAGGAATACTACAAGAAAAACTGGGGGACCTAGTAATCACAGCTAGTTCCAAGAGAAAGACCCGACAACCTACTTCATGCATCTTTTGAAAAGAGAAGAGTGTAGAGTCCATTCATTAGAAACATATAGAACTAAAAATCCTAGGATGAGATGTTAATTTAGTGCACTGAGCACACAAGCAAGTTCATAGGTCCTGAATGTCATTCACTCAATAGCAACAAAGATCAAACATGCAAAAATTCAAAGAGACTTTCAAAAGGGTTGAAACATTGGCTAGGTAAAGCATGATGGTGGTTGGTCCCTAAGGGAAAACTAGGCTTTCAAGCACATTGAGTGTGGTCCTCCTCTAATAACCCCGGAGCTTTTCACAACACACATTTTTCACAAGCCTCTTGCACCCCCTTTTTCAAACTCTTTTTTTTTTCTTTTTTTTCAACTCCAACTTTTGTTTGGGAGTTCTTTTTTTTTTTTTTAACTTTAAATTTGGGGCACGAGACTATTTCACAATTTTTCAGCTCCACTCAAATGAAACAAGGACCAACACTCCCCAATATTCCAACCAAACATCCGTCCCAATCTTTTGGCTACAAAAAAATTCTCCAATTAAGCTCAAAAGGGACAACTAAGGGTAATGTTTAACCAACAAATTCAGAATCTCAAGAAATCCTACAAGTCTCAAGAATAAAGCAAGAATCACAAAGCATGCTATGAGTGAAATTAACGCAGAACCAAGAATTGCAAGTGAGTCAGGATCCTCCAGGGAATTTTTATGGTGAAGGGTCAAAGATAGACCCTTAATGGACTCACCTCGACTCCTTTCTCAAGACACACTCGGAAGACCGAAGTCTCCTCCTCTCTTCCCCAAACATGCAATCACTCATCCCCAAAAACAACAAGTATTCACAAAAGCATCTTCAAAAACAGCACAAGTAGGGAAGCAAAACTATAGCTAAAAGCATGTGAGTATAGGGAAGTAAAAGACCCAAAAACAAAAAGCTAATTAACAATGCATGATAAAAAGAAAAACAAATTCTATAAATTGAAAAATATGCTAAAGATGCATGACCTAAACTAAGAGTAGGAGTACCTCAACAAAGTCACTCCATGGGGTCATGGTCACCCCTTCCATCGCAATAATCCGGATGAACACCGGCATCATGCATCAAGCTCAGGTCTATCATCCCCTGCTCCAAGGTATTAAAATCCATGAGCCCATTGTACCTGGGGTCTGATGTGCTACCTCCCCTCCAATGGAGGTCAAGATCCCTGTGTAGGCGATCTTGCCTCAAAAACATTCGCCCGAAAGCGGCCTCCATCCAAGCAGGAGAAGGGTCAGCACGCGGTGGAGTAACCACCTCATTTACCATCTCAACATTTTCTTCTTCCTCCTCTTCTTCTTCCTCTTCTTCTTCATCTTCTTCCGCTGGCTCCTCAGGATCCTCTTCCTCTTCCTCCTCTTGAGGCATTTTTGCCGTCCATTCTTTATAAAGTTGAGCGATCCTCTCCTTACTGAGCAGAGGTGCCACAGGCAACCTCTTCTCAATAACATGGACTGGCCTCCTAGCTCTGTCCCTCACCGCGTGAATCAAAGAGCAAATCAAGTGAGGAAAGATGGGCCGATGCTTGTCTTTACTCCTGTTGTAGAGGGAATAAATCCGACCAGCAATGATGGTGGCCACATCCATAGGATGGCCTCTCACAATGCAGTAGATGGCAACCATTGTAACCTCTCTAACTTCAGTTTTGTTTGAGCTAGGAATGAGGGAATCCTGCAAAAATTCAGCTCAAACTCTAGCCAGCGGTGTCATATCCTTCCTCCTCACAAAAATAATCTCATCATCAACTGCTTCCCAGTCCCGCCCAGGCCTAACAATCACTGCCTTCATGTCCTCCAAGATCTCCGGTGACTTCTCCTCTAAGAGCTCATGATAGGTGGCCTTCTCGGGGAAAAGCTCCTTCTCTTGGTCCTCCGTGAGGAGACCAAGATGCCTGCGAATGACTGCTGGATTGTAGTCAATCACATCTCCCCTGAACCAAGATGAATTCACCGGTGGCCTGGACTGTCCTCTTGATTGTCACAGTAGGTGTTCGCGTAGAACTCCCTAACCATGACCTCACAAGCAAACGGGATGGGGTTGACCCAATTCTTCCACCTCCTAATCTCCATGGCTTCTTGCATGCCCAAGAGGTCTCTTCTTCCCTCCCGATAAAGAACTCCCCGCTCCTTCACACACTCCTTGTGTGCTAGGTGAGATCGATAAAACTCCTCCTTTTTCAATGAAAGGAAGCGGGAGCAATCAAAGCTCCGGGAGGTGGAGGAAGAAGCTGCAGCTCTTGTGTTGGTTCTTGCTCTTTTTGCAGGCATCTGCAAAGTTGTTAGCACATACACAAGCCAATGACGTTAGAAATGTTAGTTCAAAAACAAAAAGAAATGAAAGGAGAAACTTTGTACAAAAACAAAAATAGAACAACCTAAGAGCACCCAACAAGTCTCTTAGTGATTTTGGCAAAGAAAGAGAGATTACCACAAAAGCACTTGCCAAAAATCGACTAAGAGAACTCATTGAGGCATTCTAACAAACACCTTGTAAGCAACAACTAAACTACACTGAACCACAAAATCCTAACTACCCATTCCTCACAAATTCACAACCCCTTTCTAATTAAGCACAAAACCAACCCAAAATGAACAAATACAACCCACACCTAACTTGCACAAACAACAAATCACTCACCCAAACCCCAATGAAGCATGCATTGCAAAACTCATGAACTATGATGAAGGGAAATGGAAAATGGAACTTACCTTGACTTGAGAGTCAGTGGGTGCAAGTGGAATAGACTTGATGCAATGCAGAACTTTGAAGCAAAAGGAAGAGCCAAAGTGTGTGCAAGTGAGAAATGAGAAGTAGAAATGGGGTTTGGAGAGAGTGGGGTGCGTTTATATGAGAGAAATGAAAGTTAAGAGTGGGAAAATGAAAGGTTGGGGTTTTAAAACTCAAAAAGTGGGCAAAAATACGAACATGAGCGCTCGAGCGCTCGAGGGGAACGCTCAGGCGCTCACACCAGTTCCAGAGGCAGTGCCTCTGCCACTAATTGGCGCTCATGAATTGGCGCCTAGGCGCTTAGCCCAGTTTTTTTCACAAAAATTTTACTTTTTTTTTTTTTGAAATTAAACACCTAAAATACTACAAAATTAAAAGATAGAAAATAACAAAATGAAAAGAATGGGTTGTCTCCCATTTAGCCCTAGGTTATAGTCCTAGGTGGACTCTCCTTCCGATGGTGTTAGGAAGGAAATTCCTTTCCGTTGATTAACTTACCACAAGTGCAAGGAAGAAACCTTGCACAAAACCTCTGGAGTAAATCCTCCCATGAGGCTATGTCCTCTTGCTCATCAAACCAAGCCCTAGCCTCCCTCGTCAAAGAATGAGGGAAGAGTTTAATCTTCACTTCATCACTTGAAACACCCTCAATCTTAGCAAGAGTGCTAGCTTGGGTAAACTTCACCATATGAGCATGTAAGTTCTCGTACTTGGACCCCCCATACTTGTTACCACTAACAAGCTTGATGAGAGCCGGATGGAACTCATCAATTTGGGCATTAACTTTGGGGGTCTCTTCTGAAACCTTTGACCTACTTCTAATCACATCACAGACAAAGTCATTGTCATGGTTAATCTCAATCATAGGATTAAAAACAGAAAACCGTACCTTTTCCTTACCAACACGGAGAATGAGGTGACCCTTATCAACATCAATCTTAGCTCTACCAGTAGCTAAGAAAGGTCGACCAAGGATGAGAGGAATCTTCTCATCCTCCTCCATATCAAGCACAACAAAGTCCACGGGGAACACATACTTGTCCACCCGCACCATTACATCCTCCACAATCCCATATGGAGTCTTGAGGGACCGATCCGCCATTTGCAAGGAGAGCATGGTTGGAGTAACCTCTCCTAGGTTAAGCCTCTCAAACATGGTGAGTGGCATCAAATTGATGCTCGCTCCAAGATCACACAAGGCTTCCACATCCGCCATGCCTTCAATTTCCACCGGAATAGTGAAACTTCCGGGGTCCTTTCTTTTCTTTGGCATCATCCGCTGCAAATCAACACCGTCTCATCTACTCCCTTCAATCTTCTTCTCTTATGCAAAATATCCTTCATAAACTTAGCATATATAGGCATTTGTTCCAAAGCATCAGCAAAAGGAATACTAATGTGGAGCTTTTTGAAAACATCAACAAATTTTGAAAACTTTTTATCTAAGCTCTCCTTAGCCAATGCTTTAGGGAACGGAACCTTGCTAGTTTCAGGAGTAAGATCAACTTCCGTTCTCACCTTAATAGGCACAACTGCATCTCCTCCCACTACCTCCTCTCTCTTTTCTCCCTCTGTTTTTCTCTTCAATTCATTCATCACTCTCCCACTTCTAGTGGCTACAACAGAGGCATTTTCTTGCTTAGGATTGGGGATAGTGTCGGAAGGAAATTTACCTTGAGGTCTCTCGGCTATTTGCTTGGCCAGCTGGCCAAATTGATTCTCAAGATTCTTGATAGCCACCTCTTGATTCTTGTAATTATTCTCCGTCCGGTTGATGAAAGTTTCCACCACCTCTTCTAAGCTCTTCTTGGAACCACTACCTTCACCTTCTCCTCGCTCTTGAAGTTGTCTTGAGCTTTGGCCTTGGAAACCTTGGCTAGGAAATTGTCTTTGAAAGCCATTTCCTTGCCCACTACTACCTTACCTCCAAGAAAAATTAGGGTGACTCCTCCATCCTGGATTGTAAGTATTTGAAAATGGGTCATTCCGAGCTTGACCCATAACCTTCACTTCCTCCTCCGGTCTAGTCTCTGTGCATTCTTCACTGTCATGTGGCCCTCCACAAGTCACACACTCCACCTTGGCAACTCGACCACCAATCTTGGTAGTCTTCATTTGGTTTTGAATCTAATTCATTTGCTTGGAGAGTTGCTTGTTGGAGGCCATAAGTTGATCATAAGCTTCAACCTCAAGGACTCCTCTTCGGGCTTGGCGATCATTACTAGAGTTCATGGCTCTTATAGCCATTTTTTCAATCAATTCGTACCCCACTTGTGGAAGTAAGGCATCGAACTCTCCACTTGAAGCCGCATCCATACCAAACCTCGAAGAGTATTGGAGACCATCATAGAACTTTGCCACTTGTTCAACTTGAGTAAGGTTATGTTGAGGACACCTCCTCAAGAGCTTCTTGAACCTCTCCCAAGCTTCATAGAGATTCTCATCGGTGGATTGAGTAAAAGTCATGATGTCATTCTTGAGCTTTCTCAAGATGGCTCTTGGAACAAACCTTGTGGTGAACTTCTCAGCCAAGTCTTCCCAAGATGTAATGCTACCTTGGGGCTGTGAATTCAACCACTCCTCAGCAGTATCCCTCAATGAAAAGGGGAATAAACTCAAGCGGATGGTGTCCGCTGAAACATTCTGAACTCTGTAGGTGTTGCAATTGCGGATAAACCGCTCCATGTGTGCATGAGGATCTTCAAGAGCACCTCCACCATACTGATTTTGGCTCACCAAATTAATGAATGTCGGCCTCAGCTCAAAATTTCCCGTGCCATCGGGGGAAACTATGCTGCCCGGATAATCGTAGCTCATGGCAGCCGAGGTGAGGTCTCTAAGAGAACGATTAGCGTTCTCCAATTCTTGCTCTTGAAGTCTTTGAGCAATAGCCTCATTCACTCTTTCTTCAATGTGGGCTTGCATCTCCTCCTCCGTCATATGGGCAGCCATGGCGGATATCTCAGCAGCTCTTTGTTGAGCCCGTCGACGATGGAGGGTGCGTTCTGGCTCCGGATCAAACAATAGTGGATCCGAACGAGGTCTACTGTGCATAAACTGAAATCACAAAGACAGAGAAAAGGTTAGTAACACCTATTCAATGCAATGCTTAGTAAAGCAAACAAACAAACTATTTAACTTAAACCGAAAACCACAAACAATCCCCGGCAACGACGCCAAAAACTTGTTGGTCAATTCGCAAGTGTACGAATACCTCCGGGTTTTAAAATATCGAACCACAGGGATTGTGAGTGAGAATTGTTGATTTAAGCCTAAAGTTTGCAAGTTCTTAAAGCAGTAAATTTCAAAGATTGGTGTTGGTTGTTTGTGACAAAAGATTTGCAAAAGAGCAATGTTGGTAAAGTTTGAAATAACAATTGATGGAAAATTGCCTTGGGTTGTTGATCATCTAATCCATTTTAGTCCACCTATCCTATGCATGTGAAACCTTGATTTAACTCTTGTTGTTATAGCCTATGTACTTACTAGTTGATTCCTCACAAAAGTAATTTCTCAAATTGAAAGTTAAGCCCAATTCCTTGTGTACTTAAACATTCATAAGAGGTAAATAAGCATGTATGTTCAGGTCAACAAAACCCTACCCTCACTCTATGCCTAGAAGCAAGTATAGAAGGATCTATTCCAATTCATGTCCCTAAATCATAACAAATTTCCATTTGATTATAATCTAGCCTATAGCAAAGGTGCACCAAAGCTAAGCATGCAATAAGGAATTGAAATACAAGATTGAATCAAGACTCATGCATAGAGATAGGATTTAACAAACTAAAATTTCATAGAATCTCTTAACCCAAAGCAAAAAAGTAAACTAGCCACTCATGGCTAGAGAATTCATGCAGAAAATGTAATGAAAACCTGAAAAAAATACAAGTTGGAAGCCTCCCTTGGCCCCAAAGTTCTCATCAGCTCTCAAACTTGATCAAAAATGAGTAAAAAATGTCTAACCCCCAAAGAAATTGGCCTAAGCCTTATTTATAGGCAAAATAAGCGAGGCTGGGCGCTCAGGCGCCAATTTAGAGCGCCTGAGCGCCAATTGCATGTTGAAAAACATGCCTCTGGACCTAATTGGCGCCTAGGCGCCCATTCCCAGCGCCTAGGCGCTTAAGCTCGCCTGAAAATGACTTTTTGGTTTCTGAAACTCCTCTTTTCAATCCTCTTTAAGTTCTCCATCAATTCCATGCTTCTTGGCCTTCTTTCTCCTTCAGTTTCTGCTCTCCAAACCTAACCAACAAGTCAAGGAAGACTCTAGAAGCTCCAAGAGCTCATTAGCACAAAAGGTCCTTCATAAAACACAACAAAACTATGCAAGTCCTAAACTTTACTTAAAATGCAAGAAAACTCCCTATAAAACTACTAAATTACCAAAACAAAATAAAGACTAAAGAAAAGATAACAATGCATGAGAATGCATGAAACACTACATGAGACTCAACAAAAAGACTCAAAACACACAAAGAAATGACCCTAAAAACACTACTAAAATAGGGTCATCAGGTCCCTCATTTAATGGTGTGGTAGTGCCACATAAGCACATCGACCAGAGGCAAATCGGCGGCGAGGACGATTTCTCCTATTTCTCATAGTCTAAGGGCGTTTTTTAGAAACTTTTATGACGAGGGATGAATTTCATATCTCGCTCAAAGTTCAGGACCATTTTTACATCTAACACTTTTCTATTCATGTACTGAAGGACCATTTTTACATTATTTTATAATGTGAACTAAACTCCTCCTCCTCCTCCTCCTCCTCCTCCTCCTCCTCCTCCTCCTCCTCTTCTTCTCCTTCTTTCTGAATTTTCATAGCAGTCTATGCGAGTAAATGGATTCTATTAGTAATTCTTGAACATTTTGCAGTTGTCTTTGTTCCGGAATGAACACTCAAGAAGAGTATAGGCCCCAAACCCTAGCAGGGAAAGAGGGTGAGGTAATAGCCTAATCCTTTAGATAAAATGCAAAAAGATCATTTACAATGATGTCAAAGTTCCCTTTTATAAGGGTAATACATTGGATCCTAAATACTACGCTAATTGGGCTAGTTGGGCCTTAACATGCTCGGCTCAACTCCCTTACATAAGTGACCACCCTATGCAATCGTTTCTAAATGAGATTCTAATCTTGCTAAGTCTTCTCCTTCGCCACTGGCGGACTACATTACCTACAACCTTGATCGTCAAAAAGTCTCGCCCAGTCCATTCTTCTTCTTCTTCCCCTTTGGATCACCAGCACCACCAGCAGTTATAGTTTTCATTTCATAAAATCATGGGTTTGGATCCTCTCATGTGTAAAAAAACTTGAGAGTGTCAAGTTTCATCATCTCACCATTAATTTAATTTTATTTTATTTTTCATTTATTATCTACACAAAAGTTAATGGTAAGATGGTAAAACTTGACACTCTCAAGTTTTTTTACACATAAGAGGATCCAAATCCGTAAAATCATATATAAAATAAAAATAAAAACCCATTTATCTTGAAGATTCTAAAATCAAAAGTCTTTTACGTTTATCTATTTATCAAAACACTTACAAAGGATTTTTTCTCATGAATCTTTTTCTCATTTGTGAAAAAACGAGCAACCGCAGTCTACAGATTTTTTTTTTTGGTAGATTACAGATTACATACACATCATGAATAAATAAATTAATGTAACTAATTATGTAACAAATAATGGTTGATATGATTGAAAACTTATGTTCCGAATTGTGTCTCATTTGTATGTCCTACTGATGAAACTTTGACACATCAATAAAAATGTAGTAATGTACATTTGTAACCACCTCACAACATGTTAATTAAAATTTTATAGGTGGAAAAGGAAAAATTAGACACAAAGATTTTCATCTATGAAATGGCGTCTACCATTTTCACTTCCTAAAACCATATTTAAGAAATATAAACTCAACATAAATATTCTAAAATCAAATACCTTTAGCAAGAAACTTACAGAAGATTTTATTCTCAGAACTTTTTTTGCTCATTAGCAATAATACGAGCAGCTGCAGCCTACAGATTATATACACATCGTGAAAAAGAGACAAAAAAAAAATTAATATAATTAATATAACAAATAAATCATAGAATAAAACTAGGATTGAGAACTTATATCCCAAATTTTGTCTCATTTGTCTGTTTTGCTAATGAAGTTTCGACACGTCACTAATAATGTTGTAATGTAAGTTTGTAACCGCCTCAGAACATTGTTAAAATTTTATTGGTGGAAAAGGTTATTGAGATATACACAAAAAATTTCATCCATGAACCCGCATCCATAATTTGCAACCTTATCTTGAATGCTTCCACCTGTTCTTAAGTAATTGTTTTCTCCATGGAATCACGCCTTGTAAACTTTGCTGGCTATGCCATTGAATATCTAGAGCAAATGTTTGTCTACTTACTTCTTTGGTGTTGGGTGAGAAATGCATGCAATGGTAGTGTTATAATAGAGAAAATTAATATCGTACAAGTACAAGGTCGAGGAAACATGCATATTTTGCTAGCTTGGTTTAACTTTAGAAGCAAACAACTTCATGCATATATGGCGTTTCAATTCACTTTGTCTTGGCTTCAGATTGAAACTAATACCGGTCTCAATTCACATTCATGTGCATATCATGCACAGGGCCGTGCAGCCCTTTAGCCAAAAAAAAGGTTGCTGCCTAAGGCCCCCAAACAAAAATTAGGCCCAAAAAATTGTTATTATGTTTTTTTTGTTAAACTATGATTATATAGTTTTTTTCTGGACGGCCCAAGGTGCATACAGAGAAATGGACATGGGAATCAAACAGATGTAAACAAATAGAATTGGAGGGGAAAGTCAATTCTATCCAATTCCACTGGCCTTTATTAATGAAACCATGTTCATTTGAAAAAAAAACAAATAGAATTGTAAGAAAGTAGTGAATATAACACGTATTGACAAAAAAAAATTAGTTTATATGACATTGGGGGAAGATTCATTGGAAACACCTATCAAATTATATGTACACGACCCTAAAAATTAGCAAATTTAAAAGGGAAGGTTACATTAATATTATCGTCTCTTTTAAAATTATCCAAAATTATCATTAATACAATTTAAAATAGAGTTTAATTGGGATGCACTAACAGTGTAAACCATCTTTACACTGTCAACCAATCATATTCTATAATTTTGCCATTTCATTATTTAATTTTTTATATAAATTAATTTTTTTAAAATAAAAAAATCCCAATTCTTCTTTTTTATTCAATCGTGTTCTTCTTCCTCCTCAATTCCATGGTGCAGATTCTCCCAATTCTGCAACATTAAACCAGAGGACATATCTCATTGCCATCTTTTATCTGGTGGTAATGATCATTTTATTGAACTAATCTTCGGTCAATCGATCTCATTTTTTCACAACTGATACTCATCACTCATCTTTTCCGGTACAAAATGGTTAAATCCGAAATTGATTTCTGGTTGTGACTTGCAATAGAAAATGAGAATGCTAAACTATACATGGTTGCAGACCCACAAAAATGACAAAATTAATGGTGGGCAGAAATTAGTTTCCTAATAGGCATGAAACTAGTAGGAGAGGAGGTAAGAAAACTGAAAACATAATAGGATGAAGAAGAAGAAAAAACGAGAAAGAAAGAGGAAGAGGATCAGAAGTAATAGCAACCCAGTGCAAGTTCGTTCACGGCGGCACAGTAGTGCAGGTTTTGGAATGAGAAAAGGGGCTTTGTGTTTACCTAGGTTTTTATTTTCAATTAAATAAAATCCTTTTATTATTAGTCTGATGTGGCAAAATGTTAAAATTCTATTGGGTGACTGTGTAAAGATGGTTTACACTGTCAGTGCATTCTCATTAAACTCTTTAAAAGATTTCATTTATCATAAACTTACTGACCATCCCTATAACAGTCGTTATTGTTAGAGAAATTTTTCAAAATTAAAATTACTTAAATCATATCTAAAATTACTTTGATAAATGATTTTGAAGCTCAAAAACTAAAACATTAATATAAAAAATATATTTTTATGTCCATTCAAAAAAAAAATTATATTTTATGTAATATACTAAGTCTCTCTTCAAGATTTTTGTAAACAAATTTTTTTTAACATTTTCACCTTAGACCCCAAATTGTCTGTATACGGCCCTGACCATGCACCAAAGCTAGTTGTTTCATGAGGTCATTGTTGGGTCCACATGTTGCCCTTGTCATGCAACCTTGCATTGTTTGTGCACTTGTATACTTTTTTCATGCAACCTTGCATTGTTTGTGCACTTGTATACTTTTTTCATCCACGATTTGTGCCATTAAACAAGACTATCAAAAAATCAGACACCACATTTTTACCTAAAATCTTAAGGCATTGGGTAAAAAAGTGACATCTCTTGTATCACGACCAGTTGAAAACAATGTGAGATTCTAATATCGCACTTGAAAAGTAAACACACATCGCTTGAGTTGTGAAGTTAATCATACAAAAAAAAAATCAGCAGATATGATGGCAAATAGAGAGTTGTTGGAAACAATTTTTGGCAGGACAGGGGAAGATCAACATGGTTTCTTCAGTCAGTAGAGTACATCGAATCTGGATTGTATTACTATAATGCCCCTGAAAAATATGGAAACATACTACTCTCTACTATCCTTTCCCTTGAAGTCAAGTGTAAACTGTCATTCAGAGTGTTTAATTTGGTGTGTGTCTTCTATGTACTCGTTTTTTCTGGATCTTGGATACATGAATTTTGTAGGTTCATCATATATATAAAATCAACTGTTGAGATCGCAAATAGAGAGTCGTTGGAAGCAATTTTTTGTAGGACATGAGGAAGATCATCATGTTTTCTTCAGTTAGTGGAGTACACTGAATCTAGATTGTATTACTACAGTGCCCTTAGAAAACACAGAAACACACTACTGTCCATTATCCTTACCTCTGAAGTCAAGTGCAAACCGCCATTCATATTGTCTTATTTGGTGCGTGTGTGTACCCAATTTTTCTAGATTTTTGATACATTTAATGTTGAGAATTCAAGTGCGGAGTTGGAGTCCCACATTGGTTAAGTTTGGGTGAGGAGAAGACTTTATAAGAAATGTGACCCACAAACCTAATGCCTTAAGGTTTTGGGTTAAGATGTGGCGTCGATATCTCTTGTTGTCTCTCTTTGGCCCATGGGCTCCCCTGTCTCCCCCAACAAGTGGTATCAGACTCGATGGTTCGTGGGATCATGGTAATGACTCCTTGTGTCGAAAGTCTTCCTAGGAGTGAGGCTAGGCGGCGAGTTCCGTTGAGCAGCGAACGACGATAGAAGGGTGGATAGCTTCCGCGGAGGGGGGTCATGATAATGTACGGTGGTTACTCGCACTTGAGGGTGAGATTGTTGAGAATTCAAGTGCGGAGTTGGAGTCTCACATAACCACATTGGTCAAGTTTGGGTGAGGAGAATATTTTATAAGAGATGTGACCCATAAACCTAATGCCTTAAGGTTTTGGGTTAAGATGTGGCGTCGATATCTCTTGGTGTCTCTCCTCGGCCCATGGGCTCCCCTGTCTCCCCCAACATTTAACTATTCTAAGTTTTAACTTTCTGTTAGAGCCTCAGAGTGCTCGTGATTGCTCAGTTTATACATGCATATATGTTAAACCAACATAGTATCTTATGAATGAATATGTTAGAATATAGTATAAAATTATTCATATGACCTTTACCCAACAACTTAAGCTTTTGGAATAATTAATTACTTTACATGGTATCTGAGCCTCTATGACTTAGCGGTCTAGAGTTCGATCCTTGCTCCCTTCACTTTCTAATTATAAAGTGAAATTTAAGCACATGTTAGGCAAATTCGTGCAGTTATTCACGCTTCAAGCCCAAATGACTTTTACATGATGAAACATGTTAGAATATAATAAAAAATCATTCATATGAGTATTACCCACCCTTACCCAACAATTTAAACTTTTAGAATAATTGGTTAGTTGACAGAATTACAGTACAACTAAATTTATTTTTGTTTAGTTTTGGCTCATTAAGTCATCTTATCCTAAGGTTGTAATAGAAAGTGATTTATGCTAAAGCTATCTAGTTTTTTTTTTTGAAAGTGCTTGTTCTCCGTCTCACTCGTATGGGTATTAGATTAGTTCCATTTGTCATGACAACAATAGACATGGAGATATTAGATTTCACCTGATATTCATGTTTTGGACCTCCCAATCTATATATATATATGTAAAGCTCACTTGAGCTATAAGTATTAAATGCATTAAACAATTAAATAATTAATAATAAGTGGATGTAAATTGAAAGTTGAATAGAATTTGTTAAACTTTTCAATTTCTCATATTTTACATTAAATTTTAATATTAAATTTTAATATTATTTAAATTTTAATTATCAATTACTACATTGGAGAAATTTTGAAGTAATAATAATAATAATAATTGAAATTGACTAATTTTACATTAATAACAATATTAGATCATTAATAGTAATTTTTTATACTTCTTTCTAATTGTAAAACTTTCTAATTTTTTATATGTTAAAATTAAAATTAATTTAATAATAATTATTCAGAATAAGTTGATGACTTTTTTTAAAATAACAAATAAAACTTATTTCTATTTTTCACATTGCCTGCTAAAATGTAAAAGTTACTTTGAACCTTTGTATTAGAATTTTTGTTTGTATTAAATTAATTAAATTAAAATATTAAAAATGAATAAATTCGTATAAGTCAAAAAATAAATTTCCATTTTCTAAAAAAATATAATGTATCTGTGTTTTATTTGAAGAAACAATCTCAATATAATTTTATGATCATATTATATATTAGTAAAAACGATTTTGATCAAAGTTAATAGAGAAAAAAAGTTATGACCAAAGTTGAATAAATATAAATTTACTACATAATCCTTAATCTATTTCATTTATATCTTATTGTAGTTGAAAAAGATGAAATTTTATTTTTTCGATTTTAACATGTGTAAACCTGTTTGGGAAATTGTGATTTCCATTTCCAGAAAATGACTTTCTCAGTAAAAAGTAAAAAAAATTGGTAAAACAACTATTTTGATGGTATTAAAAACTTATTGCTTAATTTTTTTTTCAAACGGATGGCATTATTTTTCACATTATTAAATAAATAAATATTTTAAATTTTAAATTGATCCAATGCTGATTATTAAATATTAATTATTAAACTTGAGTAATATTATTATTTAAAAAGAGAACTCCAATACTATTTATTGAAAAATATTTTTTTTGAAATTATTGAAATGTTGAACACAATTGTTATTATTATTTATTTTAAAATAAAAACTATTTTAATATTAATGAAATAATTTAAATTTAAACTATAGTCATTGTTATTTAATGTTAAAAATGTTGTAAACAAACCCGTGCAACGCACGGGTATAATATCTAGTTATGGAGTATTATAGTTTACTAATTCAAGATTTTAGTCTAATTATGTCGTTTCTATTTTTTTAGTTTTTTGTTTGACGGTCCTTTTTTTTTAGTTTGTTTGGGGATTTACCCCTCGTTTTTTTTTTTTAAAAAAGAGAATTTTCATTAGATGGGACAAAACTAGCTTGTAAGTGAGAAGAATATTTTTTATTTATTAATTAATATGAAATTAAAGATTAATCATTGACTAACATTTTCATAAAATGTACAATCAGAATTTAAATTTTGGATCTAATATGCTTATAAAATATGAATTTTCTTGAATAAATTTTAAAGAATAAAAAATTATTGAATAAACATAAAATAAATGAAAAATTAAAATAATGAATGACGATGTTGATAAAAAGAATCTTCTTCTAAGTAGCCAAGTTGAGGATAATCCAACTGTCACCTGATAGGCTTACAATCATGGCATTAACTTGGTAACGGCCGTTATGTTCACATAACGGTGCTTTTCCGTTAAACAACAACGTTACCTCATGCCCATGCATTTCATGCCATCCATAATCCATGATCCATCACATCGCATAGACCATGATGTCATCGTCATCATCATGTCATGCCACCAACAATTATCATGCATGTCATCGTATTTGACTTGAAAGTTGAAACTACTTCAGAATGTTTTGTGTGCTTGTGTTTCGGGTGATGACGAATTTCCATGGTCCTTGGAAGTAAGGTGCATATGAGTGTACCTTGAATATGAACCGCTGATCTTGCTGCCAAGGAAGACATCAATGGCTAAAAGCTATGGAGATTGAAAAATTAAATTTAAAAAGATTTGCAAAGAAATCGAGCACAATATGGAGACCTTCTATTCGCTAAATGGGTGGGGCTAAATATGAATCATGTGTTATGCTATTTTGACTTCATTTGATGCCATTCAAGTTAGAATAATGATTCATAGACATAGGAATAGTAGAAACACCCCAAACACCCATTTTTCCTGCGGATTTGGCCAAATAATACACTGAACTAACCACTTAAATACACATGACTAACCATAAAGCACATAACCGTGTAAAGTTAAAATTCATAAATTAGGGATTTGGCCAAATAATACACTGAACTAACCACCTAAATACACATGACTAACCATAAAGTACAGAACCGTGTAAAATTGAATTTAGGAATTTCAACTGAGTTTACACGGTTATGTGCTTTATGGTTAGTCATGTGTATTTAGGTGGTTAGTTCAGTGTATTATTTGGTCAAATCCACAGGAAAAAGGGGTGTTTGGGGTGTTTCTACTATTCCTATGTCTATGAATCATTTTGAAGTTAAGATATGAGCTTCTAGGAAAGTTATACAATTTGCAACCCCGACCAGAGTCGGATAAGTTGTGTTAGGAGCGCTGTGCAAAAATGATGATTAAAATTCTTCCCGCTAGTGTATCATCATATACATTAATTAATTCAAATTATTGTTAAGTAATCACACAGAGTTAATATTAGATAAAAAGTTGAGAGGTGGACCAGATTTGTTTGATAAGAAAAATTACGGGACCAAAATTTAGTGAAAAAACTAGGGAAGCCATAATCACTCATACACTATACAATGGAGATCAAAACTATAATTAAGCCTTACAAAAATCTTCACATATGGGTATAAAGATTAATGTTATATTCACACTCACACTTGACTTAAGTGTAGTAATTCTTCCACACCAATATTACACTTAAACTTTATGAGAGATATATATAAATGAAAGAGAAATGAGAGATAGCTGATGGGATACGAAAAAGAAAAAAAGAGATAGAAAGAGAAAATGAATAAAATTGAGATGGAAGTAAAAGTAAAGTATGAATGAGTGAAGATAGAGAAGTAGAATTATATATATATATATAAAGAGAAATATTCTCTTTCTATAATGAGGGATGGCTCACCATCTGGCTTTTCCAGATATTCGGTTTGCTCGGTTTTGACAGAGGATTTTGAGGGGTTTTGAGCTAATACTGTATATTTATTGGTTAATGGGACTAATGAAGACTTTTGGGGCGGTGTTTTGACAATTTGAGCTGTGGTGAGTTTTTGAGAGGATTTTGAAGGGGTGGCTGGTGTTGAAGATCCAGCAACCTTGAGAGGGGTTACTATTATTGCTTTTGATCCTGATGATGATGGTGCTGATGAACCCAGTGGGGGTCCATATTGATCCTTTGATTTGGGTTTTGTATCACTCATGTTTTCCCTGTAAAAATTCTCTTGTTAGAAAATCTGGAAGGGAGTTATTATCTCCTTTGATATGAGTTATTTCAAAATCAAAGCAGGAAAGTAAAGATTGCCATCTAGCAAAAATATGTTTTGAAACTAGGTTTTGAACATCCTTTTGTAAAACTGAGGGTGCTGCTTTGCAATCAGTTTTTATCAAGAATCTTTTATTAAAAACATCATCTTGAAATTTTCGAACACATAGAACTATTGAAAGAATTTCTTTTTTGATTGTGGAATACTTTTGTTGGGCTGGGTGCCAAACTCCCGAATGGTACCTAACAATTTGCTCTTTTGAAGACTGGGGTTTTACCTGTTTAAGTATCCCACCATATCCTAATTCTGATGCATCTGTTTCTATAATTAATGAGGCATCTGGATCCGGTATTCCTAAACAAGGTAGGCTTTGAACTAATTTCTTGACTTCCCTAACGCTATGGCTCATTTCCTGAGACCATGGCGGGGAGTTTTTCCTAAGTCTTTTGAACAAAGGAGCACAAATCATCCTTATGTTGGGGATAAAATCTGCTACATAATTAACACAACCTAGAAATCTCTGTAATTGAGTTTTCTCTTTTAATTCGTCTGGAAATTTTTTTGCAAATTCTAATGATCTTTGAATTGGGGTAATTTGCCCTTGATGAATTTCATAACCTAAAAATCTAGTTTTAGTTTCATAGATTTTCATCTTTTTTGCTGAAACTACTAATCCATTATTCTTAATGATTTCTATAAATTTTTCTAAATGTTGAACGTGTTGATCTATACCTTTCGAGAATACTAAGACATCATCTAGATATACAATGGTGAAATCCATATATGGATAAAATATATCATTCATGATGTTTTGGTATTCACTAGGCGCATTTTTCAAGCCTTGTGGCATGACATTCCATTCAAAATGACCAAAAGGGACTACAAATGCAGTTTTATATCTGTCTTCCTCCCTTACTGAAATTTGATAATATCCTGATTTCATGTCAAATTTTGAGAATATTTTTGCTTTGTGTAATCTTTTAATGAGATCTGTCTTATTAGGTAATGGGTATCTTATCCATTTTAATACTTTATTTAAGGGTTTGTAATTAATGACTAGTCTAGGAGCTCCTCTTTCTAATTCAGAAGCATTCATGACATAAAACCCTGTACAACTCCAGGGAGATTTGGAGTGGCGAATCAGACCCTTATTGAGATATTCTCCTATTTCTTCTCTACAATATTTTAAATATTGTTCATTCATTTGAATGGGCCGGGCTTTTGTAGGGATATCTTTCTCATTAAACCCGTCTATATATGGTAATGCTATGGTATGTATCTTTCTATGATGAAAGGCCATGGGATTTAAATCACACAGATCCTTTTCTATTCGATCTTGAAAATCCTTAATAATCTTTTGAATATTAGATCTCTTGAGTTGTTCCTCTATTTTGTAATATTTTATTTCTTTTTGTAAGGAATTGATATGATTCTTTTTCCTAGATATCATATTTACTTTGGAGGTGGAGATTTCTTTTAATAAATTTAATTCTTTTACCTGGGGAGGTTTTATAAACGGAAAAGTAATAGTCTTTCCTAAAACTTGTGTAACTATTCCTTTTTCAACTATTTTATCGATAGGGTATAAAAGGCAGATGAACGGAGTTCCTAAAATGACTTTTTCTGTCATATTTTTTACTAGTACAAATGAAGTTTTAAAACAGATTTGACTTTTGCAAATCTTGGCATTTGATAATTTGTATTGAATGTTCATCTTAGATCCATTTGCACTATTGACTCCTTCCTTAGTTTTTTCATAAAACTGAGTAGGAATTAGTCCTTCTTGAATGCAATTGATATCTGCGCCACTGTCGATTAGGGCTACTATATTGATTCGAAAATCATTAATGACTAAGGTTATCTCAGAATGCCATTTATGAGTTATGACTAAATTAAGGAGATTAAGGTAGCTTTCATTTGGTTCTTCTTCTTTTTTATCATGAATTTGTTTTAGACCTGAAGCACTAGCTAAAGTTTCTTGGGTTTCGATAATTTTTATTCCAGCTAGTTCCATTAATCTAAATTCTAAGCTAAGATCATTTTGCTTTAGTTGATTAATCTCTTCTTTTAATATTTTTACTTCTTCTTGAAGGTCTGTTAAAGTTATTGTTGGCTTAGGCCGAAATCTATTGAAAATCTCATTCATACTATTTATTGGAGGGCTAATATCTTTTTTCAAGGTTTCTTCCTTTTTGACTAAAAGATTTAATTGTTGTAAGAATTCATCTCTCAAAGGAGAGTCTTCCATTTTATCTATTATAGAGATTAAACTCATAGTTTGATCTTTTGTCAGCATATTGATATTTTGTCCTAAGCATCCTGCACAATCGCAGAACCCTGAACTATCCTTGACACATTCTCTTTCTTCTTCTGAAGAAGAATGAGAGTCTGATGAGTATTCGACCAGATTTATATCTTGGTCTTCATCTCTTTCATATTCATATTCTGAAGAGTAGTGAGGATCTTCATTATTAATGAGAACACTGATTAAACTATCCTTGAGTTTTTGGTCTAAATCTAATTCATTTATTTTTTGTTGTGTTTTGCATTTGTTTGCATAGTGTCCTGGCTTTCCACATTTCCAGCAGACATTTTTCTTTTTATTAGGATTTACAGCTTTTTTGTTTATAGGTTTTTGAGTTGAAGGATTTTGTTCATATGGTTTCTTTTGAAATGGTTTTCTCTTTTTATAGCCCTGAGAAGGCTTTGTTTTGGATCTATTGATTCTTCTAGCTTTTGAACTAAGAGCTTGTAACGGTTCTACTCCATATTGTTCACAAAAGCTACCTACTTCTTTTCTTGAAATTTGCATATCTTTTTGCATTTTGTTTTGAAGTTTAAAGTCAGTACAGACTTGTATTCCTGTATATACTACAGTATTATATATATATATATATAGGCTTAAATGCAATTTTGAACCCCTAAGTTTACGATTTGTGCGATTGCTAACCCCAATCTATTTTTTCGACGATTCGGGACCCTGATCTTTCAAAAAGATGCACTTTTGGACCTTCCGTAAAAATTACCCAGGACCTGGTAGTGGAAAAACTGACCTGGTAGTGGCAAAACAACACGTTTGCCAGTTGAACCACTTAATGATTTAGATATATTGTGAACAAATTAATACATATACCATATTTTCTTCTTCTTCTTCATCAATGTCAACTTCATCTTCTTCATACTTCAATAACCAGAAAAAAAATAACAAGAACCAACCCCTTTTCTACTCACTCGATTCCAAACACGAATATTACAATCAAACGCACAAATCCAAACATGAAAAATCCAGCCCCTTTTACTTATGGGTTACTTTGATTTTGTATCCTCTGCACAATTATGGTGCTTCTATGAAGATTCATGTGCCCCCAATGTTTTTCACTTTGTGTTTGACTGAGTGAAACTTTGACAAAGGAGAAGGTGGATCGCTAGATGGCGGAGAAGAACGACCATGGGAACGGAACCATGGGAGAGGATGACGAAGGCGATGGCGATCTCCGCCGAGCTCGCTCCGTTGCTTTGTCGCTGCCGTACTCTCGGAACTGGGCTTGGTTCTTTGAGGAAGAAGAAGAAGCCAACAGGGTTGAGTGGAGGAACAATGAGAGGAGGTTCTGGAAGGAGTGCATCGAAGGGGAAGGAAGAGGATTTGGGGTGGAGTTCTCGAAGGTATGGTGGATGAAGAAGCAGAAGGCGTAGACGAAGAAGAAGAAGAAAAGGGGTTGGTTATTGTTTCTGGTTATTGAAGCATGAAGAAGATGAAGTTGACATTGATGAAGAAGAAGAAGAAAATATGGTATATGTATTAATTTGTTCACAATATATCTAAATCATTAAGTGGTTCAACTGGCAAAAGTGTTGTTTTGCCACTACCAGGTCCGGGGTTCAAATCTCTTCCACCCCATTTTTCCATGTTCTTATTTTATTTAATGATGTGGCACGCCAAGTGGCATGCTGACACCATCCAAATTTTTGACGGAATTGGACGGAAGGTCCAAAAGTGCATTTTTTTGAAAGATCAGGGTCCCGAATCGTCGAAAAAATAGATTGGGGTTAGCAATCACATGAATAATAAATTTGGGGGTTCAAAAGTGCATTTAAGCCATATATATATAGAGGGAGTATCATATGAGAAAGCCTATCTTATGTGAGAAAAATATGAATGATTTTGAAACCATTAGATTAAAATAAATGGTTAGGATTAAACACTCAATTAAAAAAACACGTGTCATACTTTCACTCTTCTTCCCCCAATTTTCTATCTGCCGCTAACGAACTGCACATTTAACTTTTCACCATGGAACTACCGTGGCAAGGCCCCTCGATTCAATTGTCGATCTCCAGTGTCACCTCCATTGCAGATTAGATATACTCGATTCACTACGTAAGCATCACCCCCAAAGAAAGATCAAAACTATAGGTGTATATGAATATAATATGATTAAATACCATTTGGGAAAACAATAACAACTTGTGTGGCTACTCGCTGCACCAGTTGAGAATTGGGATTGAAGAATGGGCTGTGAGGGTCTTGTGTTTGTCTTCAATCTGAATGTTTGCCCCGAGCTTGACCGTTCACATTTTTCATACCAGATCCCAGGTTTATTTTCGGTTAGCAAGGAAAATAAAAGTACACAAATAAATATACAAATCTGAAAATGTTTTTATTTTCATGTTATGCTGCTCTACGAACAAGGAATGAACAATTGTGGTGACAGTGCTTGACAAGAATGTGAATGGATTTTTTTTCCAGAATAAGGGAAGATTGGGAACAGCAGAGCAGGGAATCAGGATTTGGAAAAGGAAGAAAGCACGTGACTCACTTAAAATGAGCTTTTTAATCTAATCCGTTTATTTTAATCAAATGGCTGAAAATCATTCTTACCATTCTCACATAAAAGAGGCTTTCTCATATGATACATCCCATATATATATATATATATATATATATATATATATATCCCGAAAAATAAAAGATTTGCATTATCCACAAAAAGGCCATAAGGACATAGCCCGCAAGGAAGGAGCGAAAGCGACGATTACACCAATAAAACGAAGTTAATCAAAGAGATGCCCAAAGAAAAACTTCTAAAGAGAAGAAAACCCCCCAACAATGTTCCCAAGCAAAGATCAACACACAGGGCCTCACAAATGAGTTAAGCAAAATCAGGAACCAAGGAATAAAGCCAAAAGCTAAAAAGCTAAAAAGATAACCATGTAGAGCTAAAGCACCAAAACTAAAACTTACAAAGTTGCACTAAAAGAAAACCGCACAAAAAACCTAGAAAGAGACACCCAGAAACTCCACCAAGACACTAAAGAGGGAGGAACACACTTAGCTCTTTCTCCAACCCGCGAATAGCTTCTAAGTCGTTGATAGGGTGAGCGAGACCAAAATTTTCCAAGAAGGAAAGCCTTCTTCGCTCTGGTGAAATACCTGCTGGATTGAGCGAGCCCCTTGTAAGAATAGGGGACCCGCCCAAGAGGTTCGAATGTCTTTGTACCTCACATAAATTGCCTAAATGGAACAAAGATGAGGGACATGTGAAAGTGTAATGAACCTGCTGGGGTTAAGTGTAGAGATTTAGGAAATAATCACCTAAGGGAAGGGACCACTCTTGTACTGACTCTTGGGCCGAGAGATTATAAGGCCCAAGAGCCCATTAGGACCAACTTAGGGTTTTGAGTATTTCCTATAAAAGGGAAAGTTTGTATCTTGAGAAGGAGCCTTTTGATCATTTATACATTAAGCGGCTAAGTTATTACAAGAGTCTACTTCCGTTAGGGGTTTGGGCTTAGATCATCCTCATTGTTCTCTATACATGATCTAAGAACAAACCATAATGGAAGAACCCACGTATGAGGGAGGAGAGACAAACCCCTATGAGAAATGAGACATTAAAGACAAGCTGGGCTCCTTCAATGGCATACCTACAGGATCATCATCAGCAAATTATTCCTCCATCAATATGAGACTCCTCGCCCTTGTCATAACACCGAGTGGACCCGAAAAATTCATTGGTAAAAAGCATTAGTTGTTTCCGTGTGTTTGCTTCCATCGTATATGTGTCCTACGCTAGCAAAGAACTACTGGCCGCCTCCATTTGAACCTTTTTTTTGGCCCTTCCTAATAGAGTATAGTATACAATACTTGTACTACAAGTTTGTTAGTTAGGAAATTATAATAACACTTGTACTATATATACTGTGTTCATCACAGAATTGTAACCATCAATAATTCTCTAACAAAATCAGTTACAATTACTCTCTCTACTCTCTCTCTCTCTCCTGCTTTCGGTTTCTGTTATGGTATCTAAAGCCTAGTTCTTTTCGTCGGTGTTATGGCTAGCGTCGTCGGTGTTATGGCTAGCGTTGCACTGTCACCACCACCCACTACTCCGCCACCGTCTCCTCCGCGCCCTATCTCTGAGCAATCGCACAATGATGCAATGCCTCTGTTTTCTTCGAAGTACAATTCTCTGTCGCATGTGTTCACAGAGAAGCTGAACGACACAAATTTCCTGCTATGGAAGCTGCAGGTTGAACCAATCATCATCGCACATCGATTGGGCTCGTTTCTTGAGAATCCAGAGATTCCACCACGATTTGCGAGTGAAGAAGATCGCATTGCAGCTGTTGTCAGCGAAACCTATCGGAAATGGGAACAACAAGATGCGTTATTGCGTTCATGGCTCCAATCCACTCTTTCTGCCTTCTCCTCCTTTTCCTTCCCCTGCTGCTGTTTCTGTAGAACCTTCCCTCCCACCACCTCCACCTTCCCAAAACACGCATCCCATGGTGACTAGATCCAAAAATGGTATTGTTCAGCCTAGGCTTCTTCCCTTTGTCCTTGTTACTCATGCAGAACCAACTAGTGTTAAACAAGCCCTGGCTAGTCCTCTTTGGCACAAAGCTATGGAGGATGAATATAATGCTTTGCTCAAAAACCAGACTTGGTCACTTGGGCCTTTGCCCTCTAACAGGACTTCTATTGGTTGCAAGTGGGTGTTTAGAACCAAAGAAAATCCTGATGGCTCTATTAATAAATACAAAACTGGTTTTGACTACACTGAGACCTTCTCACCTGTAGTAAAACCAATCACAATAAGGGTCATTCTTACCTTAGCTCTAACTCATGGTTGGCAGCTAAAGCAAATTGATGTCAATAATGCTTTCTTAAATGGATTGCTTCATGAAGAGGTCTACATGGATCAGCAACCAGGTTTCCAATCAGCAGTTAAATCCCTAGTCTGCAGGCTTCACAAGGCTTTATATGGCCTCAAACAAGCTCCTCGGGCTTGGTTTGAAAGGCTCCATTTAGCTCTCCTTCATCTCAAGTTCAGGCCAAGCAAGTGTGATCCCTCACTCTTCATCTACACACATGGTGTTGCTGCTGTTTATGTTCTAGTGTATGTGGACGACATTATCTTGACTGGGAATTCTTCTGCTCTAATTTAGCAGTTTATTGATCAACTTGATTCACAGTTTTCACTCAAGCAGCTAGGTGATCTTCATATTTTCTTGGGGTTGAGGTTCAGTCCCTTAAGGATGGTTCCTTGTTGCTTACTCAAAAAAGGTACATTCGAGATCTTCTTGCTAGGACAAAGATGACAGATTGCAATCCTATTTCCACACCAATGGTGAGCACTTCCCGATTGTCCAAGCACCAAGGCTCTCCCTTTTCTGATCCAACAATCTACAGATCCACAGTAGGTGCCCTTCAATATCTTACTCTTACTAGACCTGAGCTCAGTTTCCCAGTGAATAAGGTCTGTCAGTTTATGTCCAGTCCATTGGATACTCATTGGGCTGCTGTCAAACGAATGTTAAGGCACATCAAAGGCACTCTTTCTTATGGACTTCATCTCCAGCCAACAAGGACTTCTTCTCTGCAATTTAGAGGCTTTTCAGATGCAGATTGGCCCACTGATGTGGATGATCGGAGGTCAGTTTTTGGGGCCTCTCTCTTTTTGGGTCCTAATCTAATCTCATGGTGGTCTAAGAAACAACAAGTTGTTTCCAGAAGCAGCACAGAAGCAGAATACCGCAGCTTGGCTCAACTCTCAGCAGAAATACTTTGTGTCCAATCCCTTTTACAGGACCTGGCTGTTCCTATTGGCACTCCAATTCTGTACTGTGACAATGTTTCAGCTGTTTATGTAGCTCACAATCCTATTCTTCATGCTCTCACCAAACATGTTGAACTTGATGTTTTCTTTGTACGAGAGAAGGTCCTTAACAATCAATTCAAAGTCCAGCACATTCCAACTCCTTTCCAAATTGCAGATGCCCTCACCAAGCCACTCCATACTACTCAGTTTTTGGATTTTAGAAGCAAGCTCATTGTGTGTGACCACCCTAGATGAGCTTGAGTGGGGGGGGGGGGTAATAGAGTATAGTATACAATACGTGTACTACAAGTTTGTTAGTTAGGAAATTAGAATAACACTTGTACTATATATACTGTGTTCATCACAGAATTGTAACCATCAATCATTCTCTAACAAAATCAGTTACAATTACTCTCTCTCTCTCCTGCTTTCGGTTTCTGTTACCTCCGATCAATTTTCCTAGGTCTTCCCCTAGGCCTCGGACTCAGAACACGACCTCGGGGTTGAGAAACAAATGAAAAAGATGCATCACAAGGGGTGGTTCGAGAATCCCTTCTCTCAAAGATGCCGCTACCGCCACAAGATAACTTCTGGAGGCGAATTAACAAACTCATTCACAACTCCATTGGTATGACAAACCCCCAAAGCAAAAGAAGAGTATGAATGTATCAGAGTTAGGTATAATTTTTCTCAAATTGTGATAAAATATAATTAAAAAATTAAAAATTAATTTTAATATTTAATGTTTTAATTATATATATATATATAATTTTAAGATACAATTTGTTTCCTGTATTGAAGCTCAAGAAAATAATAAACTATATATCATTGTTAATATGCTTCCGCAAATTCCGCTATAGAATTCTATGCAAGTTTTCTTTTAAGAATAGATCTTCTCCGGCTGCTACACTCGCCGCCTAGGAGAGAGTGAAGTGTATTATAAAACAATCAGTTAATCTCTTTGAATTAATCTATATCTTTAAATTTCAAAATCAGTGAATCAAATTTAATTTGAGGGACGCCCCGAGGAAAATCGAGTGGAGAAAGTATGCAAATATTTTTCTTATGCTACTTGTTTTTGTTTTTTTTTTGAGGGTAAAAAAGCTCAATTTTATTGATTAGCAAGAGAGCTTACATCAGAAGCAATAATATGCTCCAGACCCATAGGGAAATTCCCAAACCAAACAAAACAAAGATTAGATAATGCAAATTTTGCCATGTAGTTCGCTGCTCGATTTGCATTTCTACGAACCAAAACAAAAGAAAAGGAACTAAAACCAGTAGAAAGAGCCACGCAATCTTGGACCACAGCTGCAAGGTAAGAGCGATCATGATGAGCACTCCTCCAAGTACTGTGAAGAACCGCACAATCAGTTTCAACAACGATCCGCTGGTAACCCATCTCCAAAACCAGGCCCAGCGCCCACCGCAAGGCCATTGCTTCCGCCATAGCCGCCGATAGAGCTCCAACCATCTTCCCCGACGCACACAGGAGCAAACCACCATCTGCTTCTCGCACCACCATGCCCATACCCACCACCTCACCGTGCTTGAAAGAAGCATCAACATTGACCTTCACAGAACCTCTCGGTGGTGGTCGCCACACGTCTTGTCTATCCACCTGGGCTGTGTTCAAACCAGCACTACCCAACCCCTGAAAATCATCCAGCTTCACCACCTCCATTGCAGCTGCACGCTTCAACGTCTGCTCCAAAGTCAGCCAACGTTGATCAAAAACCCAGAGGTTTCGTCTAGCCCAAATTGCGTACAGCAGCGTGGATACCTTATCGATCACCCACTCATCCTTCTGGTCCAGCAAAGTCCGAATCCATGCCTCCATCGAAAAAATAGCAGGTTGAGGTCCATGGAAGGCAAGAGACAAGGGAGACATAAACCAAATTGGGGCCACCGCAGGACAAAAGAGCAGCGCATGAGCCGTTGTCTCGTTCCCCTCCCCACACATTGGGCATAGCAAATCCATATCAACACCACGACGACTCAAATTGACAGCCGTTGGAAGGAAACCATGGCAGATACGCCACATCATATCCCTACAACGAGGAATGGACTTGGTCTTCCAAATGCTCCTCCACAAACCACCACGATCATCGCCCATCGACGTCGAGGGGCCCTCATGGGAACTCAGAACTAGCTGGTAGGCAAATTTGGTATTGAAAAGACCATTATCAGTGGCAGCCCACACTAACATATCCGCAGTTACAGTCCGAGGCAAAGGCAAGCTCAACACCATAGAAGCCTCATGCGCACAAAAGACTTGCCGAACCACATTATCCTTCCATCTACCCAACGTGCCATCCAACAAATCAGAAACAGTAGACAAACTACCACGCCATTGCTGCCTAGACAGAGGTTTGAAGGCCGCAGCCATAGGGAGCCAAGGATCATCCCATAGTCGTATAGCTGTACCAGTACCCACCTTCCAATAGCAACCTTTCTCAATCACCCACTTTGCCCCGTGCATACTCCTCCACACATAACTTGGACGGTACCCAAGCCTAGCATTATGAACTGTGCTCCGCCGATAATAGATTGCCCTGAACACCCGAGCCATCAAGGAGTCTTCCACAGTCATCAAGCGCCACCATTGTTTCGCCAAGAGAGCCGTATTGAAAGCCTTAAAAGAACGGAAGCCCAAGCCCCCTTCATCTTTTGGCTTTGCAAGACGATCCCACCGCATCCAATGCATTTTCCTCTTAGTTACATCCCCTCCCCAATAAAAACGATTGATCATATTCTCAATCTCCACACAAAGAGAATTTGGAAGAGCAAAACAACTCATAACATACGCCGGAATGGCTTGAACCACCGACTTTATTAGCACATCTCTTCCCGCCTTAGACAAAGCCTTCTCCTTCCATCCTTTCAACTTCTTCCAAACACGTTCCTTGACAAAAGCAAACACTTGAGACTTAGACCTCCCAATAATGGTTGGTAGCCCCAAGTATTTCTCATAACTTTCAACAGCCTTTATTCCCAAAAGCTCCACAAGCTCATCAATTCTAGTATTAGGCACATTACGGCTAAACGAAAGCTGAGATTTATCAAGGTTAATTTTTTGACCAGAAGCATTCTCATAGAAATCTAGAATGGAAGCAATCACAGTGGCCTCCTCCATAGTCGCCCTAGAAAAGATCACACTGTCATCTGCAAAGAACAGATGAGAGATGCCTGGAGCACCATAGGCCAGTCGAATCCGAGAGATAGACTTCACCTCCATAGCTCTACACAACATAGCAGAGAAAACCTCCCCACAAAGGATGAACAAGTAGGGAGATAGAGGATCTCCCTGCCTCAATCCACGCTGAGGGGTAAACACCCTAGAAGGTTGCCCATTAACCAACACCGAAAAGGTCACCGTTCGGACACACTGCATAACAAGCTGGACCCAATGATCAGAGAAACCCATTTTTGCAAGAACCAGCTCCAAGAAATCCCACTCAACCCGATCATAAGCCTTCGCCATGTCAAGTTTCATAGCCATTACCCCCTTGCTACCCACTATCTTTTTCTTCATATAGTGGAAGCATTCATAGGCCACCAAAGCATTATCTGTGATCAACCTGTTAGGCACAAAAGCACTCTGAGCTTCTCCCACAATATCCGGTAACACACCCTTCAGGCGATTAGCAATAGTCTTTGTCACCAACTTAAAAATCACGTTGCATAAACTGATAGGCCGAAACTGACTAGCATGGACCGATTTCTTAACTTTTGGAATCAAAGCAATCAAAGTATGATTAAAAGAAGCCGGAGAGGCTCCATCATTCAACACTGCCAAAACCGTAGCCAACACATCATCTCCAATCACAGACCAAAATTTCTGATAAAACAAAGCAGGAAAACCATCAATACCTGGAGCCTTGGTGGATGCATCTGTCTAAGGGAAAACAACACCTCCTCCGCTGTGAAAGGCGGATCCAAACGAAGCCTATGCCTCTCAAATAAGCGACCCCGCACCAGCTCTGTGGCTTCCTCAGCACGAGAAGGGCTAGAGGAAGAGAATAAACCACGAAAATAATCAACCAACACCCCACCAATATCTGCCTGTTTATCATACACCCTCCCATTATCATCACGAATTTTCACAATGCAGTTCCTTGCAGACCGTTGTGTAGCTTTCCGGTGAAAAAACTGGGTATTACGATCGCCATGCTCCAACCAAGAAGCTCGAGACCTCTGGCTCCACCACATCTCTTCCATCACCAGCAGCTCCTCAAGCTCCTGCTCAGTCTGGAAGATTTCTGACAAGACCTCCTCCGTCTGAACCCTCGTCTGAAGTGACTGTAATCTCTCCTGGAGCATACGAATGTCACGCTTAAAGTGACCATACTTCATCTTTCCCCACTCGCCCAAACATGACCCAAGATCTCGCAGCCGGGTCGCCATACTAGTGTCCTGCTTATCCCAAGCCGAGACCACCACCTCTTGGCACTCTGGGAGATCGCTGAGCCAAAGTTGCTCAAATCTAAATAGACGCCGACACCTCATATCTCCCTCACCAGAACCAGTGTCAAAGCAAACAAGAATCGGGTTATGGTCCAACTGAAACCGCGGCAAGTGTCGAACTTGGAGGAAGCTCCAAACACCCCGCCAACTCGCATTACATAAGGCGTAGTCCAAACGCTCCTCAATCGTTCCAGGAATCACTCGCTTATTGCACCAAGTAAAGGGAAGGCCAAAGAAACCCACATCCTCCAAACCGCAGGTAGATAAAGTGTCATGAACAACCTGCAAATGTCCTAAATCAACCGGACAGCCACCGCTCTTGTCCTCTGGGGTCAACACATCATTGAAATCACCACAACACAGCCATGGAAGACCATCCCGAGGTGCAACTGACCGAACCAACTCCCAAGTCCTCCATTTATTTTGTGACTCAGGAAACCCATACAAACCCGTCACCTGGACCAGCACAGCATTTGACTCATAATCTTCAACCTCCACCTGGAAATTAATATGGTTTGTAGAAGAAGACATAACCCTCACATCAATATCATTTTTCCACAAAAGGCAAAGACCACCTCCCCGAGACTGGCCCAAACCTCTACAATCAGTAGCAAACATGCACGAAAAAACACCACTACCACGTTTACGTTGCATTTCCGACGCTTTCTGTTTAGTCTCCATCAAAAACACCAGATCGGGATCTTCCATGTGGATGAGCTTACGCAAAGCCCTAACTGCCCCTGGGTTCCCAAGCCCACGACAGTTCCACGATAAGAGTTTCATTGTGCCCGGCGGACCTGCTCAGCAGCGTCCGCCGATATTGCATCAAAAAGCATCTTCTTTGAAGGAGGTTGTAACACCATAGCATCATCCAAGGAAGTCCCAGCACTACGTTTCTTGCTAGGACCCTCTGGCACAGTATGATTGTCACCTGACCCACCAAAGTCCACGGTAGTAACTGCCACATCCTTTGGGGTCAAAACTGAGTTGCCATCTTTCTCACCCACCTCTGATCCACCATGAACAGAACCATGCAACGGAGATGAGGGCCCATATTGCGGGAAAGAGGAAGACCCTGAATCAGTACCATAAGCAGCTCCTCCCCGCGAGGAGAAAGAAGAAGATGCACGGTTACGGGAGGTGAAAGAATGCACAACCTCTGCCTTCATACAAGGACCAAACGGGAAAGGACCCCGCTCCTTACTACTGCAATGCTTGACAAAGTGATCCATGCGGCCGCAGCGATAGCACAGATTTGCTAGCCGCTCATAACGAAACAGCACCCTCAACGGCTCCTTGTTAGCTCCTCTGCCCAGAAGCTTGGAGCGAAGCAAAGGCTTCGTAACATCCACTGAGACTCGAATACGGAGATATCCACCATGGTTTCGCCGTTCTGTCGAGTCCCATCCCAGAAAACCACCCAAAGCATTGCCAAGAGACCGTGCCATCTCCTCAGTGTGGAGACCAACTGGGATATCATGAACCTGCACCCAGAAGGGGACTCGCTGAAGAGGTACTTGCGAAGGGGTCTCATCAACCTCAAGTTCCTTCAGAACCAGAAGAAACTGGTCAAACGTCCAAGGACCCGCCAGCATCAAGCGGTCACGATCAGCCTTATCATGGAACCTGATGGTGAACAGGTTAGGGCCCAACTCCCTGAACTCATGGCGCCCAAAGCTCCTCCAGATATTGACTAGCGTTCCCTTAAGGCCCCTGAGGTTGCAGGAACCCTCCGTCAATAAACGACCCACTAACCACCCATCCTTGGCAGCAGAAGCAGTAGCCAAGATATGCGAGACGTCAAGGACTGAGTTCTCTTCATCAGTGTACATGGACTCACCCTGTTGACCCATAGTGGAAACAGAGAAAGAACGAGAAAACCAGAAATAGCAACAAGGAAAGACAACCACAACCGACCACTTTCCACGGTGGACTCAAGACAAGCCGCCGCAGCAATCCCAAGGAAATTCCAAATCACGCCGCCACAACCCTAAACCCAATGCTACTTGTTGATACTTCATACCATTTTTTGTTGTTGTGACAATTGTAAATTTGTAATACCTTAATTTGGCACCATCAAACTAGTTGTAGAAAATTGGCCCAGAAAGGAAGGCATAAACAAACTTGGAAGTTGTGTCAACTTGGTAAATAAAAGCATAAACAAAGGGTGTACCCGTAACTAGGTATATTATGTCGATCAATATCCATACCATAGAGAACATGATGAGTCATGATAGACATGGTGCATGTGCATAGAAGAGGCGCAACACAGAGAGAGAAAGTAGAATAGGATTTGACTTCATTTTTTTCTCTCAAAAAATAGAGAAAGAAAGAGAATGAATAGAAGCATGAAAAAGAATGAAGAAAATTTAATCCGATCGAATACAATCTTGACGTCCGGAATGACCCATTCTCTCTCCATCACTTTCTCTCTCTAAAACACTCACGAATAAGCAGCAGAAGAAACCAGTACCTGGTGTTACTGAATTCAGAACCTGAATGCAAAGTTCAAAGTTTCTGATCACTTACCAGATTTTATTGCTACTCAATTTCTCAATTTTCAACTCCCAGTGAGTCATGGCAAGTCGTAACGTATTACTTTTATCGTTTGACCCATTCGCTTCTGTTTCTGTTTTCGTTTACCGTAATTACCGCACCCCATCTATCTCATTTTGTGCCTCTGGCTTGTTGATTCGCTTTACCTGTGGCTTGATCGAACCCTCTTAGCTCTTGTTTTTGTCTTTTACTTTGATATAGTTTTTTTTCTTGGCCTTCTAATCATTTTTTTTCAATTGAGCTTAGACTTGTTTTAAAAAACAATGATAGTTTTGAACTGATAGTTTGGGGTTTTGTTTTGAGATGTGTGTCTTATAATTCCATAGAAGCTGATTTGTTTTGTGTTTTTGTCATTTTTCAGTATTTTTTTAAAATTAATTTTGGTGATTAGTGTGATACCAATGTTGATTGAAATTTTGGTGCTTTCTTGAATTTGTTTATTTGGTATTATTTTGTGTGCTGGTTGGTGAGTTGGATCTGAGGAGTCATTTGTTGTGCAGAGATTGGTGCAAACGCCGTTTGAGTGCGAGCTCATTTAATTGAAGGTTGAAGATTGAAGACTCTTAAAGCGTTTGGTCTTGGACTTTGGGATGAAACACTGTCTGAGTTGAATGTTATCGCTGGTTTTGCGTCGTCATTGTAGTTTATTGAACTCATGTTTTATAGAATATAGTGTGCTGCTTAGGTGATTGCTTGAAAGCTGAAAAATTGAAAGATGGTGGCTCCGGGTCCAGGGCCACCCACACCCATTGGTGGTGGCCAGTCCGTTTCGCCTTCTCTTTTGAGATCAAATTCTGGAATGCTAGGAGCTCAAGGAGGTCCCATGCCTTCACAGTCTTCTTTCCCTTCGCTTGTGTCGCCGCGTACGCAGTTCAATGGCATGAACATTTTAGGAAATATGACAAATGTAACTTCTATGCTGAATCAATCTTTCCCAAATGGAGTTCAAAATCCGGCACTCTCTGGTCCAGGTAGTAGCCAGCTTGGAGGGATTGATACTGGAGCTGAAACAGACCCACTCTCTAGTGTGGGCAATGGAATGAGCTTTAGTAATGTTTCATCCTCATTTGTACAATCAAATATGGGGAATGCTGGTCCCTCCGGTCAAGGCCAGGGTCAACAATTTTCAAACCCTTCTAGCAACCAGCTGTTGCCGGATCAACAACATTCCCAACAGCTTGAACCTCAGAATTTCCAACACAATCAGCAGTCGATGCAACAGTTCTCTTCTCCTCTGAATGCGCAGCAGCATTATCAATCAATTCGAGGAGGAATAGGTGGTATTGGACCTGTAAAGTTGGAGCCCCAGGTAAACAACGATCAACTTGGTCAGCAGCAGCAACAGTTGCAATCATTGAGAAATCTTGCTCCAGTCAAAATGGAGCAACAACAGCTTCATTCAATGAGAAATTTGCCACCTGTTAAGATGGAGCCCCAACATTCTGATCAACCAATGTTTTTGCAACAGCAACAACAGCAGCAATTCCTCCACATGTCTAGGCAATCTTCTCAGGCTGCTGCTGCTCAGATCAACCTTTTCCACCATCAGAGGCTTTTGCAGTTACAGCAACAGCAACAGCAACAGCAACAACAACAACTCTTGAAGGCAATGCCTCAACAACGGTCTCAACTACAACAGCAATTTCAACAGCAAAATATGCCTGTGAGGTCTCCTGTTAAACCAGTATATGAACCGGGGATGTGTGCTAGGCGGTTGACACATTACATGTATCAGCAACAACATCGACCTGAAGTGAGTATTGATCTATATAAAAGCTAGTTTTATGTGTATGTCCCATATTCACATGTATTAACAGGGGTATGCGCTTTGAGTTTCTGTAGGATAACAATATCGAGTTCTGGAGGAAGTTTGTTGCTGAGTATTTTGCTCCCAATGCCAAGAAGAAGTGGTGTGTTTCCATGTATGGAAGTGGCAGACAAACAACTGGGGTTTTCCCTCAGGTCTGTTGTTAGAGAAAACCCTTATTAACTGCTTATACTGCCTGGACAACCTTATCTAATTTCTTTACTCAAATATTAGATGGTGTGTTTAACTGTCCTATACTTGGTTATTGGCATCTTGGAATTGTTGTGATTTCGCTGATGCTAAGCATTTGTTAAAGCTAACAGATGGATTCTTTAAACATTTTCAGGATGTATGGCACTGTGAAATATGTAATCGCAAACCTGGCCGTGGGTTTGGTAAGATTAAATTTTTTAATTTTTTTAATTTTGTTATTCAGTCTATTTTGGTTCTTCGCCATTTGAATGTTGGAATCTTAACTTTTTATCAAATATATCTAATGTGGGTAGTTTACCAATGTAATTGTGTTGCACTATCCTCTTTCTAAATGTTAAGCTTCTTATACATTTTCAGAGGCAACTTTTGAGGTTCTTCCCAGGCTTTTCAAGATAAAGTATGAAAGTGGTACTTTGGAAGAGCTACTTTATGTTGACATGCCCCGTGAATACCATAATGCCTCTGGCCAGATTGTTCTAGATTATGCAAAAGCAATACAAGAAAGTGTTTTTGATCAACTTCGTGTTGTTCGTGACGGTCAACTTCGTATAGTCTTCTCTCCAGACTTAAAGGTTACATATAGAAATAGTAACTTCCATTTTTTGCTGAAAAATGCTCATTATTATTGTTCACATTAAAAAAGGTTTAATTGACATTTTCTTTATTATTTCTTTGCAGATATGCTCGTGGGAATTTTGTGCTAGGCGCCATGAAGAGCTTATCCCCAGAAGATTGTTAATACCTCAGGTTGCTGATTAAGTAGCTGCATTATGAGAGGCCTTTGTAATTATGAAGAATGGATTCTCTGTTTATTTATTTATAGACAAAGATATCAGGCTGGTTAATTAATAGACACCTATATTCTCTGTGGACAGTTAGTCTTCATATATACATGCATGCATGCATACATACATGCATACATATTTGATGTGACTGTGGGTCTGTGGCGAATTGAGTATGTTAATTGACAAGATATGTGCCATTGATTTATGAATTCCTAGTTTGTTGCTAGTTATTATGATAATTATTTCGGTAGGAATTCGTTTTGTAATACTGGTGTTTTATTATAGACATTTAACAATGCAGTACTCTGATATCTATTTAAATATATCCATAGTGATTGTTTATTCTTACTTTTACTTTACAGGTTAGTCAGCTTGGAGCAGTGGCTCAAAAATACCAGGCTTTTACTCAAAATGCAACGCCCAATATATCTGTTCCAGAGTTACAAAATAATTGCAATATGTAAGTCCCTTTTGGCCTTTATTATTTTGATTTTCTGAGCCTTTTAGCATTTTGTTTATTATTTAATTGAGATGTATTTTATTGCAAACATGTAGAATTCTTGTATATGCTACTCTTCTTTATGACTTGGATATTATCTGTATTAAAATTCTGTAACTTTCTTATTCCAAGACCATGGAATGGACCATTGCCCATGGCTTATTAAGTTTTAACAATTAACATATGGTTCAAACTTCAAACACTTATCTTTGCAGTATGCAGGGTAGTCAAAATCTGGAGTATAATCGCGTGATCGTAGGATAATGTTATTAGGAACCCCCTCGGCAATTAAAATCTCTTCCATAATTGTTTTCTCCCTTAATCTTACCTTAATCGCAACTTTATCGCACCATAATTGTGATTATGAGTGATAAAGAGAAAAACCAAATTCAGTGACGTAAAAGCGGCTTGGACCACCAGAAGTCGTCATCAATCATCATAGCCATGAGCTCAGTTTTTGTGAACCACCGTAATAGTAATAAATCGAGGGATGAGGAGGGTCGAGAGCCAGATCTGGTGACAGGAGAAGTGAATAGGATGAGAAAGAAATACTTACAAGGGAAGAAGGGCGCGATGCGGTGCTCATGTAAACTAACAGTAGTGTAGGTAATAAAATGGAGTAATGACGTAGAGTTTTGGAAGTTAATGGGCTTATGCCCAATCAGTGTTTTCAAAATAAAATAAAAAAGCTCCGCACAGGTCTGGTCTGGAGCAGCAGGGATCAATTTTAACTTACAATTTAAAACAAATTATAAATATTACGTGAGTATATAATTTATAATATTTTATAAAAATATTATACATATCATAAATCAGCATATATTTATAAAATACTATAAATCAGCACAATATTTTCTAAAATATTATAAATATTATGTGTACAGTATTTTTGCTAAATCTTACGATTATGCGATTTACGATTAACACACCCCTTCCCGATTAAGGTCATAATCCCGACTTTGCCTTGGGTAGTATGGAATTGCTTTGTCTAGAATCTTCAGATATAGATTAACTGGTGGGATTTGGCTCCTCTTTAGATGGTCAAGTAAGTATCACAGTCATTAATAGTGATTACCTACTCTGAAAATGTCAATAAAATAACTCAATCAATGGTTGTGATGCTTACTTTGCCCTCTAAAGTGAGTCCACTCCACTCACTTTAGAGGAGCCGGACCCTAACTGGTGCTTGAGTTGACCGACCTTGAAAATATCGATTTATGTAATGTGGTTTTGTTTCATGCTCAATGAAAATATTTTTTGTGGATGATTATCGAAGGGTGGATTCAGGTCTTGCTGTTCTTTAGAATACTGGTTCCTTTGCATGTAAGTCTAATAATATTCAGGAATGTGGTATGTGCACGTTGATACAGCCAATTCTGGATATTCTGTTTTTTGTATGTTGTGCCTAGTCTACAGTTTAGCACTTGAGGTTGCGCTAGTCCTTTCTCATGATCTCTTTTTTTAATATTTTTCTTTTGTTCTTTTCCAGGTTTGTTGCATCAGCCCGTCAATTGGCTAAAGCCTTAGAAGTTCCTTTAGTTAATGATTTAGGATATACGAAGAGATACGTCCGCTGCCTACAGGTAATGTTTAATGTTTGAAACAACACTTGGTATCTAATGCAGAACTTTTGATCTTTTACATGTGCCATCATAACCCTTCCATGTTCCATTTGAATTTGTTATTTTGGGAGATTTGTAAACTTAACACTCCTCTTGCACTTAGTTGTTTTGAATAGGACATCCTTGGTTTTACATCTTTTAATGTGACTGCAAAATGTGGCAATTATTCTGAATTCTGTGTATATTTTATTTTCCTGAATAAAGTTTTCAATAGGGTTTTCTCTCAAGAGAGTACTTTGGGACTTCGGGACCCAATAATTTCTGTGTAATGTTTTGGCGGTTCTTTTATATTTCCGCAAATAAATTTTTATTCTGTGTATTTTTTGGGGACCGGGTGGAGTGGCTATCAAGGGCTAGTTGATACCAAGAATTCTTGCTATTTGAACAAGAGGAGGAAATAACAATCCCTCTTTTTTATGGCAAAAAATACTGCAGTAATAAAAGAGTAAATGATAAATTATGAGTTCATTTAGAGGATATTTTGCAATGAATTCTATTGAGGATAGGCTGAGCCATCATGACAAACTTGGTTTATTTTTTCTTGGTTATGTTACAGATATCAGAAGTGGTAAATAGTATGAAAGACTTGATAGATTACAGCAGAGAAACAGGGACAGGACCTATGGGTAAGATAATCGTTTACTGGTTGATTTGCCATTCCTCATTTAAAAAGGGATATTGTGTTAGGTGAAAGTCTTTGATGCATTGAGTTTCCTTGTTTACCTTTTTATGTTATAATTATAAATTGATTTTGAATATCATTTTGTTCATGACACTATCCTACATGCATTTTTATTGATAATTGGGGACCTCACATCAAACCTTTCAAAGCTATGTCGTGCAACCGAAATATGGGATTATTGCCAGATGCAGTTTGCCTTCAATTTACATCGGAAGGGACTTGAACATACACATATAGAAGATTGTGGATAATCTGGCTTGCAGACGTCTTCGTAAAATAATAAAGGATAATAATATAGTGAAGGGTATCAAGCTCTTGCGATTTGGGTTCATAATGCTGCCACTAAAGATGATTAATGTGCCAGAGTATGCGTATAAGCCATTACAACTTGAAACTGGTATTTGGGTGGAAGAAGTGTCAGACCTTCCTGTTTTTGTCAACTCCTTTTTGAACTCTCCTTTTTTGTCAGCTGTTTTACTTCATGCTTAAATCCTGTTTCTCTAGCCTGGTGTCCAATGTTGTGAAAGTCGAGATTTTACATGGGATCGGAGAGGGAGTACAAAATCATAGATCGTAAAGTCATAAATCGGATCGTAAGATTCTACCATAGATGTAAAAATACACTTAAAACATATACATATTCAGAAAAAATAGCATAGATAGAGAAAATATCATGTAAATCTTATCATGATACTAAAGTTGTAATAAAATTTCATAAGATTAACACCCTAATAAGAGTCAAACTAAATCCATAGCCAGGATTTATGCTAACATGAAAGTAAAGCACAAAAGAAGAAAATAAAACAATAAATGTCTAGTAAGAGTCACCAAGTTTTCACCAACAGAGGGAAAAACTTCCAACTCTTGTAAAAGCTCTGTCCATATCCCATGAGAAAGAGATCACGCACCCGATTATACAACTGTTTCAGCTCGAAATAGGAATACGGAAGCGTAAAATTGTGGGATCGTATGGCCTGAATCTAAGATCCTACCACATTCCACTGGAAAGGATTTTGCATCAGATCCAGATCAGAATGGGGGTGCAAAAGTGTAAAATCGTGCAATTATTTGGGATGGACTTGAGATATCCTCAAGTCTATTTGGAGGTCCAAGGATAGGTAGCAATTATTTGATATTTACAATTGGTAAGATTGTTAATGGGCGTGGTCAAGGTCCAGAGGCTGATGAAAGTTGACTGAAATTCTGTGGAGAAAATTGTTAGGTTATGTTAATAGCCAACAGCAGTAGGAAAACCAAGAATGGAAATGTTATGAATCAAAGTAAGAATTCTTCTTATTAGTCAAGAAGGAGCCTCGGCACAACGGTAAGGTTGCTGGCATGTGACTTTGCGACCACATACTCGAGCCATGGAATTAGCCTTTTGCAACAATGCAAGAGAACATTGCCTACATTAGCTCCAAAATGTGGGTCAGACCCCTCCATGAACCTCGCTCATAGCGAGAGATTTATATCACAATGTCTTTCTTTCAAGGGAAATTCCCTTTAATAAATCCCAAATAACATCAATTCAATAGACTAAAACCTAAACCAATCCTAACAAGAAGTCGCCTATTTATAACTATTCTCACTGGGTCAAGTCCAGTAACATTTAACTGTCAGGCTCATTGCAACTATTAGGTCCTTTTGTCCTATTATATATGCACCTTCCAAACAGCCTTATTATTATTTCTTTCCCTATCAAAAAAGTCTTGCAGGCATTTTGTGTTTCGACTATGGAATCATTTTTGTTGTACATGACATTGGTTATATGAGCTACCAATTTTGCACGACCTTTTAGGTCCTTTAGAGATAACTTATGAGGTGGAAATGTTTTTTTTAAATGATGTTTTGCTTCTTATATTAATAATTATTACCAGCTGTTTGATTGTGATGATAGGGATAACGGAATGTTTCTGTTTTTTTTTTGTCTTCTCTCAGAGAGCTTAGCCAAATTCCCTCGGAGAACCAGTGGTTCATCTGGAATTCGCAGTCAATCACAACAGCATGGAGATCAATTACAGCAGCAGCAGCAGCAGCAGCAGCAACAACCGCAAATGGTGGGCCATAACTCAAATGGTGATCAAAACTCATCACAAGCTGCTGCCATGCAAATCACTTCCAGCAATGGCATGGTTAGTGTAAATAACGCTGTCAACTCCGCATCCACATCAACTACCACAAGCACTATTGTTGGCCTTCTCCACCAGAACTCTATGAATTCTAGACAACAAAATTCAATGAGCAATGCAAACAGTCCATACGGAGGTAGTTCTGCTCAGGTTCCATCCCCAGGTTCCTCCAGTACTGTGCCACAGTCCCAGCCAAACTCATCTCCTTTTCATTCACCTACACCATCCTCTTCAAATAACCCTCCACAAACATCTCACCCTGCTTTATCGCCTGCCAATCACATGAGCACAACAAACCCGCCAGCTAATATTCCCATGCAACAAAACCAACAACAGTCATCACTTTCCGGTGAAGCTGATCCTAACGATGCGCAGAGCTCCGTCCAGAAAATCATACATGAGATGATGATGTCATCCCAGATAAATGGCAGCGGTGGAATGGGAGGTGTTGGTTCTCTTGGAAATGACATGAAGAATATAAATGGTGTGCTGCAAGGGAATGCCCATATAGGACACAACACCAGCAATGGCCCGCTGAACAGTAATAATTCGGGTGTCGGGGTTGGTGGTTATGGAACAATGGGTCTTGGTCAATCCTCTATGCCTAATGGAATGAGAGCTGCAATGTTAAATAATTCAGTCATGAATGGAAGAGGAGGAATGTCATCTAGGGATCAAGCTATGAATCACCAACAAGATATGTCAAACCAACTACTTAGTGGGCTAGGAGCAGTAAATGGGTTTAGTAATCTTCAATTTGATTGGAAACCTTCTCCTTGAGAGCCTTTGTGGATGGTTATGGATGTTGTGGTTCTCGGCTGCAGATTCTGCAGCATGAGCAATGCCCTTTGGGATGGCAGAAGGCAATCGGGTAGTGATAGGGCGTAGGCCACTGTGCCATGATATGATTATATATATTTGAATGGAAATATGTGGGGCTGAGGGGGCTGAGTTTTCTTGTGAATTCAAGTGTAACTTTTTATTAGTTTTTTTTTTCTTTTTTTTTTTTAACTTTGAAACTTATCCTTGGATGCACTGGCGCATGTTTGGAAGGTGACAAGTTTTGGGCTACTAAAAGTAACTGGTGGTTGGGAGAATAGTTAGATATCATCTCAAGGGAGATCAATTTGAGGTTTCCTCTGCGGAATGAAGGTATCAATATTCAAACTCTGAATGAAGTCTGTTCATGCAATGTAACCTTTACAGAGTGAGAGAAAGGGTGCAGGTATTATTTAAAGTGTTGAAACCATAGATGGAAAGATGGTCTTTAATTATAAACAGACTACCTTTTGCGTGTAGGGCTGGAAAAGAATGGAAGAGAATGAAAATTAACAATGGCATAATTCTCATTTCTCCCATTACAGTCCTTTCAGTTTTGGTACTATTATTTCATGCCATTTAGTTTGTAAGATGATTTGTAGGAGGATGAAGATGATTTGTAGGAGGATACAGTAGGGGAATGGTGGCAATTAAGCCCTATTTTTTTTTATCTCCATTGAAGGATGATTAGTGTTTTACTCACATCTCATTCCCACCACCTCCACCGATAGGGGAAGAAATAAAAGAGAAGTAAAAAATATGATAGGTGATGTGATGAAAAAAAGAAAAGAGAGATAAGAAAGAAAAATAAATGTGAAATTGGGATGGAGAGAATGTGAGTGGTATATTGCATAATATATCTACATTTTGACTTGCTTCTTATCTCAGATGTTGTATTCCATATGAATGGTAACAAAAACCCATATCGTTGTTTTAACAAGCAACTTGATTCTCATCTCAATGGTAAGTAGACACGTATCTCTGGACTTTGTTGCTCATTAGCAAAAGCACGAGCAGCTGCAGCCTACAAATTATATACACATCATGAAAAAAAGACCCCAAAAATATTAATGTAATTAATATAACAAAAAAATCACAGATATGAAACTACGATTAAGAATTTACGTCTCAAATTCTGTCTCATTTTTCTGTCCTACTAAGAAGTTTTGACACATCACTAATAAAATTGTAGTGCAAGTTTGTAACCGCCTCAGGACAATGTTAAAATTTTATCGGTGAAACAGGATAATAAGATATGCCAATTTTTTATCCATGAAACTGCATCCACAATTTTCCTTACCTTCAATGTTTCCACCTGCTCTTGAGTAATTGTTTTCTCCATGGAATCTGATTGTAAACTTTGCTGGCCTCCTGCTATACGCCATTGAGTTTCTTAGTGTACATCTTTGGTGTTGGGTGAGAAATCTAGGCAATGACAATACTATAAATAAAGAAGATTAAATTTGCAAGAGCAAGGTCGAGGAAAACCATGCAGATTTTGCTAGCTTGGATTCACTTTAGAAGCAAACAACTCCATGTATGCCTGACATTTCAGCTCACTTGGTCTCGGCTTCAAATTGAAACTGTCACCAATCTCAATTCAGATTCATGTGCATACCATACACTAGAGAAAATTGTTTCATGTGGCCATTGTTGGGCCCACATGTGGTCCCTATCATGGTTTGCGCACTTGTATCCTTCTTATCCGCAATTTTAGTCGTCAAACAAGATTATCAAGAGACTAGACACCATGTTTTTACCTAAAATCTTAAGGCACTGGGTAAAAGAGTCACATCTCTTGTATCATGTCCATTTTAAAATATTGTCTGACTCCAAGATCACACTTGAAAACTCAACATTAACCGTTTATGTCTGTAAGGTCCATCACATATATAAAATCAACGACTGAGATCGCGAATAGAGAGTTGTTCGAAACATTTTTTTTGCAGTACATGAGGAAGATCAGCTTGATTTCTGTAGTTCGTGGAGTACACTGAATTTGGATTGTATTACTATATTGCCCCAGAAAAACATGGAAACACACTACTCTCCACTATCCTTGCCTCTAAAGTCAAGTGAAAACCATCACTCATAGTGTCTTATTTGGCGCGTGTCTTTTGTGTACCCAGTTTTTCTGGATCTTGGATGCATGAGTATCTTGGATGCATGAGTTTGTGAGATTCATCATATATATAAAATAAACGACTGAGATCACGAATAGAGAGTTGTTGGAAAAAAAGTTTCGCGGTTATTATTAAGAACTAATTAGTATTGTTATTAATGTATAACTCAAGTGAAGTTTCCTTGTACGTATTGATTGATTGTTACAAAAAGTAAAACATACATGCGAGTTTTCATTACTGAAAAAGACCAATGTTTTCCTTAAGATATTGAACTGGTTAAACTTATATGCGAGTATAATGTGAGCAACCTTGGCCACTCTGCGTGAGGTTGTAACGGAAAGTTAAAATTGAGAAGAGTAAAATGTATCCAAGATCAAGAAGAAAAAAAACTGGGTAGACAGAAGAGACGCGCCAAATAAGACATTATAAGTGACGGTTTACACTTGCCTTCAAAGGTAAAGACAATGGAGAGTAGTGTGTTTCCATGTTTTCCAAGGGCGTTATAGTAATACAATCTTGATTCAGTGTACTCCACTAACGGTAGAAACCATGCTAATCTTCCTCTACTATTCATTATATTAATCACTAATTGTAAATTTTTTAATTTTTCATATTTAAAAATAAAAATTATCACTATTTAAATTTTAATACTTATCACAATTTTTTTTGATGTAATATTTATCAACACTTTATAAAAGTAAGATTGACTCGCATTAATACCAATATTAATTAGTTACTATTAAACTTTTATATTATTCACTATATTAATTATTAATTGTAACAAAATTCAATTTATCATGTTTAAAATTAAATATTATTATTATTTAAATTTGATTATTAACTACAACTTGAGGATATTTTTAAAATTCTAATAATAAAAATAACAATATGGTTGGGTGCTTTTGCTTTCCTATTGTCTTTCATATGGCTGGGTTTTGGTTGTTCTCTATTACTTCCTTTTGGGCTTGTTTTCTTGGGCTTCCGTTGTTGCCTAGGGAGTGGTTGGTTGGTTTTGGTCCTGGTCTGAGGTGATTCTTGTGGGCGTTTAAGGGCTTTTGCCTTGCTTTGCAGTGTTCTATGGTCGTTTGTCTTGCTTGTTTTCTATTCTATGCTTGAGAGTCTCTAGCTTTTTGCTCTCTCACTCTCTCTCTCCCTCTATCTATCTATATTCTTTACCTTTCCAAAAATAATAATAATAATAACAATAATCAAAATTTTCTAACGAGAGCACAAAGGGATTTCCTCCTTTTTTAAGCAGCTTGGAGTTGTTCCCTTGAGTACTGATGAGGAAGCCATTCAAGGCTTTGCGGACCACCTCATTGCGAACCACCCGAGGTTATACGGTGTCCCCTAGCGTGAGCTCTCCTCTTTTGCCGCTGCTTGTCTTTAGTTGGGTTTTGGTCGTGCTTTTAGGGGTGCTTTGCGGTTGTTTTTTCTTTTGGAGTTTTCGTCTCTTCTCATGTTGGGCTCTTGATTTTGCCATGGGTTTTTTTTTGGTTTTGTCGTGGTTCTATTTTAGATTGGTTTGTGTGGGCGTTTGGGGCTTAATCCCTCTTTTGCGGTGTTTTTTTTTGTCTTGTGCTAAATTCTCTATGCTTGAGAGTCTCTAGCTTTCTACTATATTTATATATTATTCATCTTTCTTAAAAAACAATATTAATTAGTAGTTAGTAGTAGTTTATAGTTATAACTAATTGTAAACTTTTCTAATTTTTTTTATACTACTTTTTTTGGTACATCGGAAAGATAAATTGCACCCGTCAGAAATCGATCCTTGGACCTCCTCCTACCTAACCCATATGTCCCCCGGCTCCTACCACCTGAGTGACCACTATCCTAATGAGTTATGAGAAAGAAGATATGAAATTTATGTTGCTTGCAAGGAATCATGGCCAGGGTGCGGTCCACAACTGCATTCGCGACTGCAGCAACGTAACGAGTTTTAATATCCCTCAACAGCACAACTATGGGTGTTATAACCCACATACAACACAACTATGGGTGTTATAACCCACATTTGTCTGCAACAACGCAATCACAACCACAATTTAAAACCCTGATCATGCCACGGAAACTGAAAAGACAAAACATAGCTGTTTTATGCTCCATTGACTTCAGGCCTTTTTTTTTGAAAGAACAGAATTGATATATTGAATAAAGGATAACTTGAGACCAGCCCTCTCAAGTAGGCTAAGAGAAACATGAAAACAGAAAAAGAGTAACAGCATTACAAAAAAACAAGAAAGGAAAGAAACAGCAAAGATAAAAGGCAAACAAGACTTCAGGCCATGTTAAGCATCTAAGTAAAATGAAATTTCGTTCTTTAGCTTGAGATTGTAAGTTAGTATACATCTCTTGAAGCAAGCAAACACTACAATACATAAACCAGAATGAGTCTACAGACTACAGACTAAACAAGCATGCAATTTAAGACACTAAGTTGCCAAATACAAGTCCTGTCCTAACATGAATTTCTTGGTCATCTCCATGCTGAAGCAACAATCAAGTTTTTGTCTTCCCAACCAAAATGAAGTGCACCCATTTCCTCCTTTATCTTGTACCTGTCACAGTACAACTTAATGAGTTTCCTGATTTCATCGCCGACATTTGCGCTCATTGGGGATGGAGTGAAGCCAGCCATTGTCATCCTTGCTCTCCATTTCCCTGCAACTTCATACCTTTCGATCCTATCCTCACCTTCGCACGCAACCACATTGACAATGTCCCTCGCTAAGCACTGCCTTTCAACATTCATCCTGTCCTGACTCTCTCTAGGAAGAGTAATATCAAGTGACTCAAACACAGCAGAGTAGTACTTGTAGGCTTCAACAAATCTCTGCAAGAAGGGGGCGGTGTTAGTGTTCACATCTTGCTCCACAACCGTTACAAGCTTCGGATTCAGGCTCTTTACTAAGCGGAGAAGCTGGTCCCGCTCATTTACTGTTGAAACACTCTCATCAGGCATGTGATGAAGCTGGAATGCAAAGTTAACGACAAGAGCTTCTCCGGGACGACAACTGAGCATTGATGGGGTGACAATGGAAGTCCTCGACACCACTGCTCGGAACTCAAATGGCAAACCAAGTGCTTCCGCCAGTTTCTCAAGTCTTAGTCCTATGATTGTTAGGCCTCCAACGGATCGCTGCACCGACTCGGGATCATCAACTCCGGTCAACCTCACACGGGATGGCTTATTGGACCTTGAAGCAAGTGTTTGAATTAGACTTATGTACTGACTTCCTTGATTGATGTCAAAATCTATTATATGAATGTTCATGTCATCTTTAACTGCCTCTGTGATTGCATTGTTAGCAGCAATGAATCCAAATTTAAAACATGGGCAAACCTCAAACAGTATCTGCATTGCTGCAAGACGGTCCGCAGAAGGAGGTTCTTTGCATCTTAGAGCTTTATAAATACTCTTGCCGGATTCAGCCAGGCGAGCGGCCAGTCCTTCCACCATATAGGCTGCAATTCTTTTGGAAGGCTCTCCCTGAATTGAGACCATCTTTCGGAGATCATTTATCATTGATGAAGCTTCCTCTTCATTTCCTTCTGAAAGTGCAATAGCACATTCATAAAGCAGTTGGTTGGGGGTCCGAGAAATTTGCGATATATCTTTGGTGCTACTGATGCTGGTAATATTGGAATATGAAGAAGAATACTCCTTTGGCGAGTCATGGAGCTTCATATTCTGAATGGGATCAGCCCACTCAGAAATGTCATGATCTATTTCCATGCTTTGCACAGTCTCAAACACATCGTCTTCCTCCTCCTCCGCCTCAGCATCACTATCAACAAGCAATGCCCTCTCCAATGCTTGTAGTTTTAATTTCATGAGACTATCATCATCAGGTGAATCCAGGCTTCCATTTTCCAACAAATCTGATCCAAAGGTGGACTGATAAGCATCATGATGCCTCATAGGAATTAAAGAAGCATCAAAGGGGTTATTAGCAACCATACCTGAACTAGCTCTAATCTGGCAAGAAGAGGCACCATCAGTGTGAATTGAACTGCTAGACATGCTGCAACAAGATGGTTCTATCTGTTCTGTTTGTGAGTCGTGGAAGTGCTTCTCGTAACTCTCACTGGAGTAAGTATCGGTGGTATACATGCTTCTATGATTAATATCAGTTCCCTTTAGTGAGTAGAGCTTAGCATTTTTACATGATGTAGGAGTAAGCTCAGAAGATCTAACTAATGACATGGTTCTGGTTCGCCTGTCATTCAGTTTAGACAGAAATTTTAGTCTGTATGTAAAATATCATTTATTAGGCAGAAGATGCTATGGAGTCTGCAATAGAATAAAACTACCAAGTACCAAGACTTATTGTTTTTGTTTCTCACCTTGAGAAATAGTAAAGTAGGAAGAGTTGCTCACTTATGAAATCTTGTTGAACCTTCTAGGATGACTGTGCTCTGATGCTAAATAAAAGAAGAAAACAAACTTAGAATAATCCTTCAGGTATGAATATACACTTGTAAACACAGTAGTCTCAGTAACAGATAAACATAGTCAAAACCATCATGAATCAACTGATTGATAACTCATCAGGTTTCAAGTATAAACGCTACTTGATTCTTAGAAGGCCCACTAAGGTTGAAATCATTCAAGTATAAATGTATAATGATCTCACTTGGCGAACCAAGAGAATAAATTTCAATTTTTTTAACAGAAATTAGTTATTAGATTAGGTCAACATGAGTTGACATGGAAGGTAAAGTTTCACCTTAGCATAGCATACCTAACATAGTGGCCTTCATGTATCCTGAAAACAAAAAACAAAATCAAAATAGACATAGGTAGTTTACATCCATTTACAGTATGATCTTCTGTCAGAAGATACTAGTCTACGTCCAAGTAATGAAATAATTCTTGGAATCAAATCGAATGATCCAGAAACACATAAGTATCACTGATTGGAACAGGATTGAAAATAAAATTTCAAAATTGACTTATGATTCTTCAGACATTCAACTCAAATCTTTAAACCTTATCTGCCAAACTCGGAAACATAAAACTCTTATGAGGTTGCAAACAATTTGCTCTTCAAATATGACATTTAGATGTTAAATACCAATTACCAAGAGACTCGTGCAAGAACCAATTTGCTCTTCGAATATGACATATTAACATTGATATCTTTGTTTGTCTTTAGCTGGGAGAATATCCCCGCAGCAATATCCCACTATGAAGAACAACACACCCCTGCTTTTAACTTGTTCTTATTTGAAATTCCAGCCATGAGTTACTGTTACAGAAAAGGCTAAACAAGACCCTTTGGGAGCACAGAAACTACACAAGGAAAAATTAAAAATATTTGTTTTGAACAGTGAATTGTAACAACAAACGTTGATCAAGAGGAGAATCTAAAGACCCCTTTTCCATGTTTTTCACAATCACATGCATGATGCATCACACTATACTTTAGATATGAATTATCAGAAGGAAGAATCCAAAAGTCACTGTATTCAAAGCAGTTTTTATCAAGATTCATGGGGCAGAGACTAAAAAATTATTAATTATAGAAATATAGTGTACCTGGTGAAATTAGAAATCAAGAAGCAAAGCGACCAAAGTCAATTTTGTATACAGAGAGAAGAGGATGAACTTGAGAATTGTCTCTAGTTTCTAGAGGAAGAAGAAAGCTAAGCATAGATTTTTGACAAAGTGACATAGAGATAGCCAAGCCAGAAAGCAACAAGACCACTTCTTGATGACTGTTTTGTATATAAAATAATGTTGGATAGGGAGCTCAGGTTGGTGCAAAAGCAACAAATAAGAAGAAAGCCGGTAGCCCAATATTTATTTCTAAACGAAAATATCAAATACTAAGGCTAGAAGGCAACAAAGCAAAGTACATCATAGTTTACTAAATGAACTGCGGTTACCGGAACCTCCTCTACTCACACTGAACTTGCATAAATTGAAGCATTTTTAGCCAAAAAAATCAGCAACTAAATTACCCGAGCGTTTAACAAAAGAAAGTAAAACAAAATCAAAAGCAGGAATAAAAGTACAAGAATCCCTAATAAAAATTTACTATATCTTCGTTCGGTTTTGTTTGTGTTGTTGATCAATTAAAATTTCGGCTAGCCACTAATTTAACTAGGCGTGTTCATGGATGAGATGAGAACTTGAGATGAGTATGACTTGCCTTTCATCGACCCTAAATATTGATTGAGTTAGCTTTTAAACCCGAACCTATTTTTAGACCCGAAGAAATCTGATGAGGTACGAGTTTAACATTGACAAGACCATAAAAGGACGTGTTCAGGTTAATGTGAATAACAAATTAAATGTCAATTTTAAATATCACTAAATAATTATTGTTAGAGTTAGGGAGGTATAACTCAACCCAAAAGCTAGCTCAAGAGTTGAGGGTTGCTCTACCATTTGTAAGCATTTGTTTAGCCATATCTCTAGCCAATGTGAGACTTCTAACACACCCTCCTACGCCTAGGGGACATCTGAAGCGTGAAATGAACATTAATGGGTGGCCCAAATATGTGTGGTCCCCACAATAACTAGATCTAGGATAAGCACTGATATCATCTTTGGAATGCCCGTTTAACTGTTTGATGACTGAAGGTGTGTTAGAAACACCAAACACAGTTAAGGTCCTATCTGATGCCCGACAAATAAGCAAGTAGATCAGAACCCATGTGCCCAAACCTTAACACGTAACGGAGGCTCTGCACTTATCAAAGATGCAATGCATTCCTACAAAAGAATAGGCAGCCTCAACCCCACGACGTCCCGGATGATCAGAGTCACTTACATTTGAGCCAAAAGTCTAGTGAATGTGGAACTTTTAACACACTCTCTCACACCCAGGAGACATCTGGAGCGTGGAATGAACATCAATGGGTGGCCCAAATATGGGAGGTCCCCACAACAACTGGATCTAGGATAGGCTCTAATACCATGTCAAAGCAACCAATTATCCCAAAAGTTTGAAGTTGTTGGTATGAAAAACCGTAATACGGTAGAAGCAAAAGAGAAAACTAACGTTGTATTGTTTTCTTGATAATAGAAGGTTATGCGACTCTCTATATATAGAGACCACATAACACACAAACTTACACAGCAAGCAAGTAACCCTAGCCGCCACATAGGCTGGGATACTAAACAACTAATAACATAACCCTAGCCGCCACATAGGCTGGGTTATTAAACAATTAATAATAATATAAAAACCAATACTAATTATTAATTAACTAAATCAACTATTATCTCTAATACTCCCCCCACAAACTGAACCGGGAAGATCAGTCACGGTCAGTTTGGCTCTCAAATCTTGAAACAAATTTGTACGGAGAGGCTTGGTAAGGGCATCAGCCAGCTGATCGGTAGCAGGAATATGCTGCACATGAAGCTGTTTAGCAATGACCTTCTCACAGACAAAAAATAGGTCTAACTCCATATGCTTGGTCCTGGAGTGCTGGACCGGGTTGTGAGAAAGCATGACAGCACTGAGATGATCACACAACAGGGTAGGCGAGGTGATTGTGACCTTGAGCTCTTGTAGAAGGGACTGAAGCCACAATAGATCAGCTGTTGCCTGAGCAAGACTCCGATATTCAGCTTCACAGCTGCTGCGAGCAACCACTGTTTGCTTGCGGGACCACCAAGTAATGAGGTTGGGTCCTAGAAAAATGCAAGCACCAGAAGTAGACCGGCGGTCATCTGGATCAGTTGCCCAATCAGCATCACAAAAACCCAGCAAGGATAATGTCACAGTGCGGGGAGCAGGTTTGAGATGAAGACCAAAGTGCAGAGTTCCCTTAAGATACCTCAAAATGCGCTTGACTGCTAACCAGTGATTTTCCTTGGGATTGGACATGAACTGACAAACCTTATTGACAGAGAAGCTGAGTTCTGGGCGAGTTATAGTGATGCACTGAAGAGCACTCATTGTAGAACGATAAAGTGTTGGGTCTCGAAAAGGGTGGTCCCCATCACGTGTGAGCTTGAGACCAGCCACCATGGGAGTAGAAATGGGACTGCAGTCATCCATCTGAGACTTGACAAGCAGATCCAGAATATATTTTCGCTGAGAAAGAAGTAGTGAATGATCTGCTTGATGTTTGACTTCAATTCCCAGAAAATAATCAAGCTGTCCAAGATCTTTTAGGGCAAAAACATCCTTCAACTTGGTAACAAATTGCTGGACAAGAGAGGCTGAGGGACCAGTCAAAATTATGTCATCGACATAAACAAGAGCATACATAGTTGCTGTTTGGGTGGTGTAGACAAACAGAGAAGGATCACACTTACTAGAGAAAAAACCAAATTGTAGAAAGGTAGACCTCAACCGGTCATACCAGGCCCTGGGCGCCTATTTGAGTCCATAGAGAGCTTTGTTTAGGCGACACACCAAGGTCTTATCACTATGTTCAAACCCGGGAGGCTGGGACATGTACACCTCCTCCTCAAGAATTTCATTGAGAAAAGCATTATTGATGTCAAGCTGCCGCAGACACCAGTTATTAGTCACTGCCAGTGTGAGCATGACGCGAATGGTCACTGGTTTCACAACAGGAGAAAAAGTCTCGTTGTAGTCAAAGCCCAGTTGCTTATGAAAAACTTTTGCAACCAACCTGGCTTTAAGCTTATGAACTGAGCCATCTGGATTCTGCTTAACACGGAAAACCCATTTGCACCCAATGGGCTCACAATCCTGAGGAAGGGGAACCAAAGTCCAAGTTCCATTGTCATGAAGTGCTGTAGTTTCTTCTTTCATTGCAGCTGTCCAATCAGCATCCTGCAAGGCCTATTTCACATTTTTAGGCTCAACAGTAGTTAGTAGCAAAGTAGGATTCAATCTTGGTTTAAAAATTCCATGTTTTGATCTGGTTTGCATATGATGAATATTCGTGACAGAAGATCTTTGGTCTGCTAGAGAAGGTGCAAAAGAAGGAGAAGAAGGAGAAGAAGGAGATGACTCACTGTGACGTGGTAATGAGTGAACTGACTCAGGAGAAGAAACTGTTTCAGAAGCAAGCTGAGAGGAGAAGTGTGTATTTGATTCTGATAACACTGGTTCTGGTGAGGACTGAACTGTGATATCACCAGAAGTGTGAGGAGCTCCATGTGCAGTCTGGGAAGGCGACACTTGTTGTGTCACAGTAGTTGGAACTAAAGGTATGGAAGCAGGAATGAGGCAGGAATCAGATTGTGAGTGAGAAGAAGAAGTGGGGAAAATCTTAGAATAAGGAAAACTTGCCTCATGGAAGACAACATCTTTGGAGATGATTATTTTTCCATCTGGTGTAAGACATTTATAACCTTTGTGCATGGTGGAGTAACCCAGAAACACACTCTCTTGAGACCTGAATTTCAGCTTATGTCTGTTGTAAGGTCTGAGGTTGAGGAAAACAAGAACAACCAAAGACATGGAGGGACTTATAATCTGGAAGAGTATTAAACAGTTTAGAAAAAGGAACCTGGGATTCAAGAGAAGCTGTTGGTAATCGGTTAATGAGATAAACTGACGTAAGAAACGCATGATCCCAGAACTTGTAAGGAAGAGAAGCTTGGGCGAGAAGAGTAAGGCCAAGCTCAACAATGTGTCTGTGTTTTCTCTCAACCACACCATTCTGGTGATGGGTGTGAGGACAGGCCAGCCTGTGTTTGATCCCATGATCGGCTAAGAACTTTGAGAGAGACCTGTACTCGCCACCCCAGTCAGACTGGACAGCAAGAATAGATGTTCCAAATTGGAGTTCAACATGCTTCTTAAAATGTTGAAAGGTAGCTACTGTTTCAGATTTGGCTTTGAGAAGATAAATCCATGTGAAACGACTGTAGGCATCTACAAAGGACACATAGTACCTATAGCCACCTGAGGAAACAAAGGGCGCTGGTCCCCATAAGTCAGTATAAATTAATTCCAAAGGTTTATTATACACAGTTGTAGAAGAAGGAGAGTGTAAACAATGAGATTTGCCAACAGCACAAGCAGAACAGAAATCTAGAATTGTTTTATTAGGAATAGGAATATTGCAAGATTGTAGGACTTGCTTCATTACATTGACACTTGGATGGCCTAGCCTAGAGTGCCATGTACTAAATGAAACTGAATTACAAGAAATAGCATGACAAGAAGGGAAATCATTATTGAAAGACGCTGCATGTGGATGTGGTATACTGGGAGAGATTGTCTTGGCAGCAAGAAGGGATGGAAAATGGTAGAGGCCTTCTGGTCCAACAGTGCCATACAGCAACACAACACTAGACCCCTGAGATTTAACAACACAGTAAGTCTCATGAAACTCAAAAAAGACCTTATTGTCTTTACAAAACTTACTCACACTAAGAAGATTCTTAGTGATCATTGGAACATGCATAAGATTTTTAAGGACAAAAGACATATGAGGATCAAAAGGAGAATTAAACCAAGATGAACCAAAGGAGGAAATATTCAAACCTTGACCATTGCCTACAAAGACATGGTCTAAGCCTTCAAAAGGTTGCCCTTGATGAATATTCTGCTCATGAGGAGTCACATGATGAGTTGCTCCAGAGTCTAGATACCACAACTCATTGGCAGATGACGTGAGGCCTGCACTGTGCTGAGAGGGCAGTGGCTGCGTTGGCGGACCTGCTTGCAGAGGCCTAGGAACAGAAGTTAGATTTGCATGAAATGCACCAGAATAGCCAGATGCCTGTCCAGGAAGAGGTGCCACATATTGTGCTTGATTGGGATAAGGAGGTGGAGCAAGAATCCCTTGAAACGATGTTGGAGTTGGCAGCAAAGGTGTTGTTCCTGAAGGAGCAAGAGGGCTCTGAAAGGTCTGAGGAGTAACCATGTGATAGGGTTGTGGCAGAAAAGAATTCAGGAACGGTTGATAGGCTGGTGAGGCTAGATGATTAACCTGTCCTCCATTACCATAGGACTGAGTAGGTGGTGGTGGTTGTGTTGAACCATAGTTCTGAGATTGACGTGGAGGCACATAATTTTGGTTAAAACGATGATAACAATATGCAGCGGTGTGACCAGGCTTGAAGCAAACCTGACACTGAACATAGCCTCTGCCCCTACCTTTTCCGCCACGACCACGGCCACGACCACCATAGTCATCCGCAGAGCCAAAGTTATGCCCTGTATTTGTTGTACCACCCGGTTGACATGAGACATTAGGAGTAAGTGAGTTTGACCCCGTATTTACTGCATTTACTGAAAACTCTGCTGCTGCAGTTTTCAGATTTTTGTCAACTCTAGCCTCTTGAGCTTTAAGTAAAGCGCCGATTTCTTGAATTGTAAGGCTTTGAAACTTGGTATTCACAGAAATTAGGTTTACAAGCGACTCATACTCGCTTGGAAGCCCGTCAAGAAGCACACCAACTTGTTCCTTGTATGGTACTGGATCACCAATGGCAGTAAGAGAATCTGTAATTGATTTTACCTTTTGCAGATATGCAGAAATAGTCTTCGAACCAAGCTTGAGGTTGCGAAGCTCTGTGCGCAGTTGTCGTGACTTAGCCTCTGTTCGTGTGAAGAAGTCACTGTGTAAACGTTCCCAAAGTTGATACGAATGCTTGCATCCTATCATCTGGGTGAGAACATCACAGGAGAGGGTCGATTGCAGCCATGTAAGAAGGTGTGCATCTTGCTGTTCCCAGGCAAGATACAGTGGATTAAAGTTCTCAAGAACCTGATCAGCATCGTTTAAGAATTTGTCTGGGATTGTTGGATTAGCAAGAAATCGTTGTAAGCGATGAGAAGTGATGACAGGTTCAACCTGTTGCTTGAGCGAAAAGTTGTTGGTCATCTCTGATACGATTTTGAGAGGCACTGCTTCAGTCTTCCTCTGAGGGGTTTGCTGCTTCGGCGAGGAGGCTTGATCGCCTGGATCGGTAGACGCCATGTGCGTCAGACTTATGCTCTAGATACCATATGAAAAACCGTAATACGGTAGAAGCAAAACAGAAAACTAACGTTGTATTGTTTTCTTGATAATAGAAGGTTATGCGGCTCTCTCTATATATAGAGACCACATAACACACAAACTTACACAGCAAGCAAGTAACCCTAGCCGCCACATAGGCTGGGATACTAAACAACTAATAACATAACCCTAGCCGCCACATAGGCTGGGTTATTAAACAATTAATAATAATATAAAAACCAATACTAATTATTAATTAACTAAATCAACTATTATCTCTAATAGTTGGGTAATGGTCACTCTAATTGTTTTATATTATACGCAAACAATTTTAAATACTAATCAATATGTAAAAAATTAATTTCTAATCCTAATAAATTACATAGAACTTCAGTTTTCATAACAACAAGAAAAAAATAGAAATTTTATTTACTTGAAACATGACTATTAATGAAAATATATAAAACCATGTTTTGAAGCTAGTGGGTGAGGAGTGTTTGTGGGACGAGTTGAACTTGACTTCCATGTGACCTTAAATATTGTGGGTGTTGGGCTCAGCATCCCCCTTTTCTCAAAACGTCGATTTTCTCATGTTTGAGTGTTGGGAAAATCAGTGAGAAAGTGGTAGGAAAATGATGAAAAATCTGAATTTGCAATTTTTTTTGTTTGATTGCTAGTAGTTACCTTAAATATTCATGTTTGATTTTATTTTTATCACTTAATTGATATTAATTTATTTTCAAAAAAAATGATGAAGATGCTTTTTACGAAATTTATGGGTTTCTGGATATGGAAATGATGGTAAAGGAGATCAATGATTAATATTTTTTGATTAAGAATTTTTAATTCAGAAATTTGGATTAGGTCCCTCAATATATAAAATAAATTGATTTTCGTTCCTCATTTAATGCGTGGCAGTGCCACATAAGCAGGTCGGTGACACATAAGCACGGTGGCCAGATGCAAGGATGGACTACACATATTTTTTTGTAGTTTGAGGACATTTTCCAAAATATTTCCGGGAAAGGACGATTTTTAAATCTCCGTCAAAATTGAGGGACGATTTTCCGATTTAACCCAAAACTAAAAGTGAGTGTCTCAACCTAGGCGCTCTACGTTGATAAATTCGCTGCTATGCATAGTATAGATAAAAGAGAGAGGATGCGTTTCATTATGGCTGATCGCTAACCTAACAAGTTACGCTTCCTCTCTCTTCTTTGCATTCTGTATAACACGGTTGTTTATCAATACAAGGCCTGAAGCCCTGAACTGGGGTAAGTTTACTTTTATTTTTTCTAATAAGTTTGTTGCTTCAAATGAAGCGAATTTCTACCTAACTTCCACATGGAAAAAATGACCCTATATTGGTAAATTGATTTTAAATTATTACTTTTTGGTAAATTATTTAATTTTTAATATTATTTAAAATGAAACGTATATCGATCTTTTAAAGAAAAAAAATGTATTTTTAAAATATAAAAATAGACTTTTTTTTTGAAAGTAAACATGAATATTATTAAAGGCCAATCGGCAGCGAAGCAATTACATCCAAGTTTATCAAGCCAATAACGGCAGCATGAGCTTCTTCCACCCATACACAATCCGCATAGGTAGAAGCATTCCTGGCCAAAAAGTCTGCAACCGCATTACCAGAACGTCTAACAAAAGACAAAGTAAACAAATTAAAAGACGAAACATAAGAACGACAATCTCTAAGAATATTATCTAAATAGGAACGACCCACGACCTCCTTCTGCCACCACTGGAATAACTGGAGACAATCTGTCTCTAAACAAACCCGTCGAAAGCCAAGCTTAGTCGCCAACCGCAACGTCCACCTTAAACCACACGCCTCCGCCAAAAGAGATGAAATAGTAGGCACCGGTTAGGGGGTAGCTGCTGCCATGATTTCACCCCTATGGTTGCGAGCAATCATACCCAAGCCATCCACCTTACCGTCCCCAAAAGAAGCATCAAAATTCAGCTTAACCACTCGCTCTGGAGGCCTCCGCCATACAACTATGCTCGTCGGTGTCCCCTCACGGGCCCTGGTAGAACACTCCGCTGCCATACCCATAACTCGGTCAAGGACCTCTGAAACCACCAACCGGCCCTGACGAAACAAAACCCTGTTCCTCACCTCCCAAATCTGATATATCAATGTCTGAGCCAAAGCTACCACCTCGGATTGCTGCTCCTGCAGGAACGACATCCACAACGCCTGGAAAGAAGGCACGTTCTCAACTCTAAGGGAGAGGGGAGAAGCATACCAAATCGCCATGGCCGCCGGACACCGCATGAAGATATGCTCCGTAGACTCGCTAACATGCCCACAAAGAATGCAGCTGGGATCTGTGTCGACATGTCGCTGGAAGAGTTGCTCGCGAACTGGAAGGAAACCTCGTATCGCTCTCCAAGTTGTCTCATTGCATCTAGGAAGCGCGCCAGTAGCCCATAATTTTCGCCACAAATTTGGCGGCAAGGTCGAATTCATCGAGGAAGATGATGAAGCCACCTCCAAGGCTAGTAAGCCACAAATATAACTATACCCTGTCTTTGATGTGTATTGGCCATCAGCTGTGTAAGGCCAAGATATAACATCTTCACCACCATGAAAATCCAACGGAATGGCAAGGATATGAGAAGTTGTAGCAGGATGGAAAATTTCCTCAATCCACTCTCGGTTCCAGCGCTTTGGACCATCCATGATCATATCGGAAACCCGAACAATGCTAAGAGCTTCTGCCACATCAAGACGATAGGTGAGTGGGACTCCATTCGGCAACCATTTATCTGTCCAAGCCTAGACTTTTGAACCATCTCCAATGCGCCACAAACCACCTCTTTCAAAGATCCAACTAGTCTTAAGGATACTAGTCCAAGCGTAGCTAGGGCGATAACCCATCCGGGCTCCCCACACCGATCCTCTCGAAAAATACACCCCCTTGAACACCTTCGCTAGTAAAGTATCCGGGTGAGTATGAATACGCCACCAATTCTTAGCCACTAAGGACAAATTAAAGGACTTGAAGTCTCTAAAGCTCAAACCACCATCCGCTTTGATTTTACACAAATTCTTCCAACTGGTCCAATGCATACCACGCCTGCCAACATCACCACTCCAAAAGAACTTGGAAATCATGCTATCTAGCTCTGCACAAATACCATCTGGTAAAATGAAACATGACATAACATATGAGGGAATTGCATGAGCAACTGATTTTATTAAAGTTTCCCTCCCTGCTCGTGAAAGAGCTTTTTCTTTCCAGCCTTTTAATTTTTTCCATACACGTTCTCGGACAAAATTGAAAATCTGTGTCTTAGATTTACCAATGACAGTTGGCAACCCCAGATATTAGTCGTAGCTCTCGACTTCCTTGACATTCAGAAGCTGTTTAAGCTCATCAAATCTAGTACTTGGCACATTGCGGCTTACTAAGAGCATGGACTTATCAAGGTTGATAACTTGTCCGGAAGCTCGCTCGTACGTGGCTTAAATAGCCTGCAGGGTTCGGGCTTTATTCACATCAGCCTTGGCAAACAAAATGCTATCGTCTGCAAAAAGTAAATGAGAGATTACAGGTGCCGCTCGCGCGACACGAATGCCACTCAGGTTTGCAAATAAAATTGATTTTTCAATTAAAGCTGAAAAGACTTCTCCACACAGAATGAACAAATATGGTGATAGTGGATCCCCCTACCGGAGGCCACGAGCTGGTGCAAAAGCGGGTTCGGAATTACCATTAAGCATAATGGAAAAAGAAACAGTTGAGACACAGCTCATAATCAAACTCACCCAGGAAGGGGGGAACCCCATCTTTTCCATAACAGAACGCAGGAAATACCACTCAATTCGGTCATAAGCTTTCGACATATCAAGTTTCAGAGCCATAATGCCATTCCGGCCAGTAATTTTCTTTTTCATGTAGTGAAAACATTCATGTGCCACAAAGGGAATTATCTGTAATGAGCCTATTAGGCACAAAAGCACTCTGAGCTTCACATATTAAGTCAGGCAAAATCAATTTCAGTCTATTGGCAATTGTCTTTATCACTATTTTGAAAATAACGTTACATAAACTGATCGGTCTAAAGTGAGTAGCATGCTCAGCCTTCTTAATCTTAGGAATCAGAACAATTAAAGTATGATTAATGGTACCTGGCGAGGCTTGACCATTGAGAACCTGCAAGTAGAAACGCACCACATCATCTCCAATAACTCCCCATAATTTTTGATAAAAAATGTCGGAAGGCCATCTGCGCCTGGGGCCTTCGTTGGATGCATTTGGAAGAGCGCATCCTCAACCTCTTCTCTCGAAAAAGGGTCGGATAACACCTCAAGGTGAGTTTGTGTTATATTTCCCGCTACCATGTCAGTGGCCTCATCAATCCCCGAAGGGTTGGAAGATGCAAAAAGTTGCATAAAATAGTCCATAAGGACATGTGAGATATCTCTATCACCATCAAACTCTCGTCCTCGATCATCTTTAATAAACTCAATCATATTCCTTTTCCTGCACAGAGAGGCTTTTTGGTGGAAGAACCTAGTGTTTTTTCTCCGTTTTGAAGCCCAGTTGTGCGAGACCGCTGGCTCCACCAGAGTTCTTCTTGTGCTAATAGCCTGTTTAGTTCTTTTTTTGCCTCATGAGTAGCCTTGATCACATGCTCATCCTGGGTCTGCCGCTGCAGCTCCTGGAGCATCCCTTGAGTATCAGAAATCTTCCGTGGAAGATCCCCAAATTTTTGGCGCCCCCAGTCATCAAGAACTCCACTAAGCTCTGAAATTTTTGCCAACACATTTGTTGTATCACGGCACCAGGTCTTAGTAACAATCTCTGCACACTCATCTCCCTCGCTCAACCACAGCTCTTCAAAGCGGAACCTATGTTCCCTCCTCATCTCCTTTCGAACCCTGCGAGAGCCACAAGTTAATAAAATAGGATTATGGTCATAATGATACCTCAGTAGATGAGTAACCACCGTCAATGGCCACAGATCGTCCTAAACATCATTAGTAAGAGCATAATCCAGCCGCTCCAGAATGGTCCTAGGAGCCACCCGCTTATTGGACCACGTGTAGCGATAACCTGTAAAATCAACCTCATGCAAACTCAAAGTCGTGCACACTTGATTGACCAACTGGAGATGTCTCAAGTCGGGAGGATCACCGCCAAGTTTGTCCCTTGGGGAAAGAATATCATTAAAATCACCCACTAGCAGACAGGGTTTTAAGTAATCAGTCACCAGTCTACTCACAAGTCTCCAGGTCTCATCCTTACGCCGGCCTCCAGAAATCCATACACAAAAACCACAGTCATAGGGAAAAGGTCCTCAGGGTGCAAAATAGTGCTGATAAAATCTCCACCTAAATCTCTTGTCTCCACCACAAACAAAGGCCACCAGCTCATGAACGTCCATGCCCCGCACATTGAACCGGGAAAATATTTGACAAACTTCCCATACCTCTTTGATTTGACGCCTCAGTTGTATACCACCTAGTCTCCATGACAAACACCACGTCGGGATCTTTTGAGCAAACAAGCCGCTTCAAAGCGTTAACTGCCGGTTGGTTCCCAAGCCCCCGAAAGTTCCAAGCTAGGATCTTCATTGAGGTGGGTGGAGCTGCTTAGCAGGCCCCGCCATCCCCAATCCAGAATCAGTGTGTTTCTTCTTCAAAGGAGGTGAAAAACCAGTGCTACAAGGGCCAAGCAAGGAAGAAGACACGCTTGACCTTTTCTTGTGATCACCCTCGTGATGAGCACCTCCTCCCTCTCGGATTTGAACCCCTCGTGCACCACTTCTTGGTTGCCGTTTCCATGGGCTATTGTTCCCATGCACACATTGGCTACCAAAAGCAAAGTCAGACCCTGCTTTGCCTTTACCATTCCTCCTGTTGTTGTCTACCTCCTCTTTAGAGTTCTTTTTCTCCTTTTGTTGTGCATGAGGCTCGGTTTTATCATCAGCTGAGTTAACCTTCATGGCTGATTCCTCCACGACACTCGTCTTCCCCAAATCATTCCCTGTATCTCTAGTTTCGTGCACATCCCCATTAACATCAACATGGTTCTCATCTTCATACTCTTCATTCTTTTCCTGTAGCTCGTCATCCTCCAACCTCAAGTTTCCCCCACCCCTCCGAGCACCACGCCGTCGCTCGGTATCACCACGGAGCCAGTAGCCATATCGGTTTGGAGAGCCATAATCAGGCAAAACGCAATCAGCGAGCACATGATCAATCATTCCACAACGGAAGCAGAAATTAACGATTTTTTCGTACTTGAAAGAGACCCGAACTGGTGCTCCACCTTGGACTGTTACCATCTGCCCTCTTCTCAAAGGAGCAGTGATATCCAACCACACTCGAATCCGGAGACTAATGCCATAGCGTCGCACCTCATACTTGTCCCACTCCAGAAAACCACCAAATTTTCCTCCCAGTGATCGAGCCATTCTTTCATTCCTCATCGTGTAAGGTAGCCCATGAGATTGAACCCAGATTGGGACTCTTGTTATAGGGATGCTGGCTGGATTAACTGCAAGATCAAAAGAGGTCAAGGCAATTAGATGCTTGTTGAAAATCCAAGGGCCAGAATGGAGGACCAATTCCTTATCCTTGGCCGAGGCGAACCGGAAAGAGAACAAGTTCAGGCCAACGTTCTTGATCTCTGTGCAATTCCTGGACTCCCACAGTCGGAGCATCACATTCCTGAAGATCCCCGGCTCCACCTTGTGTGGGGAGAGAATCCTCCCAATCAGCCACTCATCAGTACCCAAGTTTGGGTCGACTTCCATGGGGCCAACATAGAGCACCTCCCCTTCATCACCGTCAAGCTCGAAATCTGGTTCCAATTCTTCAAGTGCCATTCCGGCCATAAGTGATTCCAACCGCGAAAGAGCGTGAAGCGTAGTGAGGGGCATAAGGTTGCGAAGCCAAAAATAGAAATAGTAAAGAGAGAGTCACTGAGGCACTGAAAGCCAGACTGCTCGGATCCCTATGGAAAAAACGAGGCAGACAGAGTCAAACCCTGGCGGTCAAAGGCGGCGCCGCCACATCAAAGCTTTCCATCGAGGGAAACCCTAGCAGACAAAAACATGGCTATAATTACATTGCTTTATTGTAAATAAATAGACTTATAGCATGTGAAACAGGGCGTGACCTGCTATAAAAATAATATGAACAGATAAATATTCCTCGCCCATTTGTTAAGAAAAGCAATCATGACAAAAACCTGAACTTCTAGAAAATTTCCATGTGGCATGCAAGTGGTAAATTGGTCAAAGACTTCCATCCAAAATTAAAGAAACATCTTTTATTCATCACACTATTATTTCTTTAATACTAATTATATGCGGTGTTATTAAACTCGACCGGTCATCAACTCGGTAAGATTACTGGGTCAATGAGTCACTGATCGAACCCCTGGGTCACTGATTGAACCATTTGACTCGGAATATATTAACATTTTAAAAAAACTTCATAATACCTGTTAATAATATCTAACAATTTCAAATTGTAAATTTAAAACCATTAATAACTTCAAACAAAATAATATTAGTGTTAAATTTCTTATAATTACTATTGTGATTTCACCTAACAATATTATAAATTCATATAATTTTAAAGCCTAAATACTCTGGAGGTCCTTGAAATTATATGGCATATGAAAATAAGTCCCTGAAAATTATTTTTTCGATTTGGAATCTCTGGGGGAAAAAAATCTAAATAAGCCCCTACCCGTGTTAGGTGCTTATGTGACTCGAACTTTGCGCAGTCACCAATTCCACGTGGATTTTTTATTCATTTTAATGCTTAGATTTTTAATGCGTATGTTCCTCTTTCTTATTCAATTTAATGATAATTAAAATAAAATAAAAAAAGATAATACAAAATTAAAATAAAAAAAATCAGTAATAAACTAATCATCTTCTACAATATAAAAAACTAAATAATAATCTTATGTAATCCAAAAAACTAATAATCTTCATCATCCTAATCCTAACCCATAAGCAAACCCAGCAATCCCAACCTCCACAACTCAGCAATGTCGGCGAATCCTGATTCGCGGCACTGAGAGAGGAGAGCGACTTCCGCTTCTTTAAAGGAGGTTGTTGTTCCTCGTCTCCATCGAGTTCACGTTTGGGCGACTTCTTGGAGCCGTCGAAGCGGATTCTTCGAAGATCTCCACATCAGATCCAAGACCCACGACCCAGATCAAAGCTAATCGAAGCAGACGCACGCCGCTCTTCTAGAGAAACATTTTTTAGAATGATAAATAAAAAAGGTAATTAAAGTAAAATTAACCCGAGAATAAAAAAATGAAAAAGCAAATTTCCAACATTATGGAGTAATAAATTTTTAATGAATTTTTAATGAGTATATGTAAGTTTAATAATTATTTTTATGTATATATGTGTCTATTGTTAATTAAATAATTTAATTTATGTTAGAAATCTTTTGCCCTCTCATATTATTTTTTCTAGGTCCGCCACTGCTGGCCAGTGATATCTATATCTCGGTCCCCAGATGAAGGAGGAGGATTGTATATAGGCTTGATAGTGTCTTTATCAACAGGTCCATCAACACTCTGACTCTGACTTGCTGGTGGCTTGTTTTGTGTTTGTGGTTGCTCTTTTTCAGTACCATACATTCCACAATCGTATGCACCGCGTGTCGCGGGCTCCATCTTTGAGATCTGAGGTCCTTCTTCCCCCACTTTTTTCCATTCGCCCTCTTTTTCCATTGATCACAGATTTTCACAGCCTTACAAGAACTTGTGTTTGCTCCCGAATCTGAGCCTCCTCTTGCATTATGTATATTCTCATTTCAGCTTCTATGTGAGACAAGTGTCTTTTTGTCTTCATGTGGTAGGGATGACAATGGATCCAGTACCTATTGGGTACCCGTAAAAAATACCTACAATGGGTAGGTAAAAACCCGCTAAATGGGTATGGGGTTGGGTATAGTAAATACCCGCAAAAATTAATTGATGCGACCATGCGGGTATGAGTACTATAGTACCCAACCACCCAACCCACCCCATACCCGCACACACATATTATACATATACATACCCATAATTGGTAGTATATTCTAATAAACATAAAGTATAACTTCCTAACTTCTCTTAAAAAATACGCACGTGAAGTCTATATTATATATATGGTTCATAATGATTCTCACTTATTTTTAAAATAAATTATTAACCGACAACTTTAGGAGTTTATTAATAATCTAAATTTATAAATTTAAAACTTCAATTCTCACTTATTTTTTTTATAAAATTTATACTTATTTAAATAATTTTACTTCTTAAATACTCGAATGATTATTTGTATTTTTAATTAATGATTTTTATTTTATAATAACAGTTTTTTTTTAAAAAGTAAAAATTTCATTAACTAAATTGCGGGTAACGGGCACGGGTACGGACATATAGGTATGTACCCATATAGTACGGGAACGGACATTCAGGTAGCTACCCACGCGGGTATGGGGACGGATACATGTACTTTTTAAAAACTCGGGTATGAGGATGGGTACTATAGTACCCTACCCATTACCATTCTTGTCACGTGGCAACATGTTTTCACTCCACGCAGCCCATGTTTTTTTTACTCACTACTTCAACTGGTCCATATCAATTAATATTTGGCTTCTTCATCCAAATGCACAAGAAAACAATATAGCATTGAGCAATTACATTTTCCGTTGAGGAACCAAACGCAAACGACTTCATAAAAATATGACCAATTTGATAATTAACCTTAAACTTCACGGGAAAGGAAAATGAACCATTAGCTTCAATTATATAAATAATGAAATTTTTTAAGGGACTAAGATGTAAATTTTAAAATTTAGAGCGATTATTAATGACATGACAACCTATTACACTAGGCACTAAGTAAGTCATGGGAAAGCATTCCAGCCTCTTCTCATAAAGGGTAAAAGTTTTCTCTTATCAACACCCAATCAATTTTATACGACTCACGTATTTTCATGTTGTTCTTCATCTAATTCAAAAAATAAAAAGTACAAAGATTAAAATTCTAAAAATTAGAAGTGGGAGGAATTGAAGAGAAATCATTTTGTTGGACAAAACTGTCTTTGGTGATTACTGGTGCCTCACTTACAATTGTTCTTCCCCGGTGCCATCCTTAAAGGTGATGACAATGTCACCCACTCACCTATGAAATGTGGCACAGCATGAACGTTCTTTATCACCTTGTATGAGAAGTTCCTCGGATCCAGGCTGATGAAGCCAAAGATTACGGAGACTCTGAGATTTTTTTTTTTGTTACAAGAGGAAGACTAACCGGCAAGAACACACACTAGAGCATCCAAGCAAATGGACTCAACAACAAACGATGGTGACACAATTAGTTTTTGGCAGGCTGCAAAGTTAGTAAATAATCATCCACGTCCCCATCCAAACATAATACGGTTTAAAATCCCTCCCCATCCCCTCCCTGCAATCTCCACACACATTATATACCCGAAATTGGAAAATAAAATAAACATTAAGTTATCATACTAGCAGTAACACAATTAAATTAATGGAAAATAAAAGAAACTCCCAAGATTAACCTTGGCGATCAATCCATTTCATCCTCGGATGAGTTGGATTCATCACCATAATAGCACTCACATTCTTCCCTGGTTAGATCAGCAAAATGAGTGGGGCCAAAGCAGCGAGGTCCTTCGGAAGAGTATGTTTTCTCATATTCCTTGCACCACTTTTCGAATATTTCTTTCGCTTCGCTTTCAGAAGGGACAACCATAATGGGATTGTAATTGCTCAGTTCCTTATCGGAAGAACAGAACCAGCGAACGCCGCCAAGCCTAGGAGGCACCCAAAGGTAACGGAGAGCGAGGAGACTGAAACTGCCTCTCAACATTTTTTAGATCTGAAACTGACCACCATACTTGGTTCTCTCGTAACCCTAAACCCTTTCTCTCAAGTAAACCAACAATAAATCCCAAGGTTAATAATAAGTCCATTTAACCCAGAAAGCAAAAGCCCAAACAAGGTTTTGTAAGAAGGATATGACACAAAAATAGGATTTTACTGAGGCGACACTCATGTCATCAGCAAACTCATCCCTTCTAGAGGGTGCTTAAAAGTTAAAAGCCACTAGAGTGTTATCCTCTTGCGCCAAATTTCGGGTTGCAGGTGGGGTGGGGTGGGGGAGGGGGTTGGCGTCGCTAGGTTTAGGGTGTTTTGGTTATGTTTCTGGGTTGGTGTTTACTAAGAAGGATTTAAGGTCAGATTTTCTAAGAAGGATTCAAGGTTGCAAGTAATGCTTGGGCAGCTGGGCTTAATTTTCTCTTCTTCTCCCCTTAATTTTCTCTTCGTCTCCCTCTTAACCTAATATAATCTCTCGGAATTAAGAATAAAGTTATTAATTAATCATAATTCATTTAACACAGTTGGAATATAAGAGAAATACAAAATACACTTGGAATTGATGACTGTGCAAAATAAGAGCCACATAAGCACATAACACGGGTAATGACTTATTTAAATTAAAAAAAAATCCAGGGATCCCAAATAGGAAAAATATTTTTCAGGGACTTATTTTCATACGTCATACAATTTCAGGGACTTCTAGAGTATTTAAGCCTAATTTTAATTAATTATTTTTTTATCCAACTCACTTTTGTTTATTTTGAACTCCTAGATGTGGGAAGTGGCTTCTTCATGGTGAAGTTTGACAGCGAGGAAGATAAGACTAAGGTCATGGGAGGAGGGACATGGATGGTGTTTGATGTAACACCCCGATTTCGGTGGCGTCACTTTAGTAACCAAAAGTAAACTTAATGCGGAAAAACGTGAAATATTTTTTTTTCGATAATAACTAAGACAAGACTGAATTAAATAAAACCCAAAAGCGAAAAGCAATAGAACTAATATACAATATATAAACAGCCCCCGCTGTAAGTAACAACCTCGTCACGAGTAACCTCCAGTGACGGAAAGAAAACTGTAACGCCCGTAGGCAATATATACAAACCAAATGAAAAGGGTGAAGTGCCCGCAACACCATCCCTCAAAACTGAGAATCAGCTGACCCAATGGCCTGAAAATAAGACCTCCTAAGTCCAACCAACTCTCTGTGATTCCCGTAAGGAAACCACACAAAAAGCTATAGGCGGATCTACCCTGTCCCCTAAGTAACAAATGAAGCAAGACTGTCAGAGCTAAAACTCTACTCCTACACTAATCCTAACTCGAGGAGCTCATACTAACACTCAAAACTATGTGCTAGCATGATCGTCGTCTGAATCAGAATCCAGAACGACCAAGTCTACTAACCCTATCCGTCCTCCCCTCGCAACCGCAGTGCGCTCCGCCGCTGGACTCACGGGCTTAGGGCCCGAACCCTGATCATCAATGATCGCAACAGAGGGTGCACTAGACCCTGCCGAGGGCACTTCCACTGGAATCTCCTCTGAGGGATCCTCCTCCTCTGAAGATGACGGTGGCGGCGGTGCTCCTCCGAATCCTGGTCCGCAGTGAACGCCCGGTGGCAAGTTGAAGCTGATAGAGCATCGCCTCAACACTCCTGACCTCAAGAGTCCTCCACTGTCCACGTGATCCTCCATGATACGCCCCGAATACGTCGCTCGGTGGCTCGCGGGGTCAACCACCCACGACCCGGGGTCGTCCTGATCGATCATCTCATACCTAATCCCCCCGAAGGGTGGACCATGGTGTACCAGTCCGCAATATTCATCTGACAAAAGGCGTTGTCCGCCAAAACACACACAGAAGACGCGAGGGTCAACTCTAAAGAACTATGTAGATAATAAACCCAATAGGTACAAATAATAGATAGCCACTTAGGCTTATAACTAGAGATATCATTCCTAGGGTTGCATGTTCCACAAAATCATAACGACAATAATAACAATTAGCATGTTCCAAGTAAGTTTATCAAATAGCAACCACACTCATCAACTAAGTCAGTATGCATGTTGCGTGATATGTATGCAGGTTAACCCAGTCAACCAATATGCAATCCGGAACGGATGGACATCATCGGATCAGCCCTTCACCAGCCACGGTGGTGCCATTTCGGCCCGTGATGTCTCTTACTCCCACAGGGTAGTCAGATCAGCAGTAAACCCGTAGGTCTGCCATTTCGGTCTGCTACAAGAGACGTCTACAAACGCTCTTTCACGGCATTCCGGGTCTTATGACCATTTTGGAAACCGACGAGGTCCAGAGTACGTCCTGTGTTAATACCTCATTAATGTTGCATGTATGCAAAATGATTAGTCAAACAACGTCTCCGACCTCACTCGACACGTCGCCACGTGTTCTAGGGAAGTTAAAGTCTCTAAAAGCTTACCCTAAGGTAAAGTCGATTCTGCGACCAAAAGACACACTTCATAACGACACATAGCTGCTCCAACAGCACCACCACACACGCTGCTCCAACAGCACAATAACACACGCTGCTCCAACAGCACAACAGTAAACGCTGCTCCAACAGCACAACATCAAACGCTGCTCCAACAGCACAACGACAACATACTCAACACTTGGATCCGACGACACTCCTCGTTTTCCAAAATTAAGATTTTACTTCCAATGCCTTCCTTCGAGGTTGTTATCATTACTTAAAGATTTAGAGGTTATTTAAGGTCTTATGAGTTTTCTTTATAAAATAGATTCCATTTTGTCTTATCGCAAGTCTTATACATTTGCAGGATCTCCCAATCCCAAGTCGCTTCCAGAGGATGTCTCGATCCACTAAACAAAATCAAGGCCCGAACCTCGTTCGTCCTATCAAACTTTCTCAAAACTCTCAAAATAAAATCGGCATGACCTGCCCGCTATTCTCACCATTCAGAATCTCAGATTTTCCAGTGTAAAGCATATTTAAATCATCACAATCAACAACATGTCATATATCAAGAAATCTCAACATTAACACTTAGCACTTAGCATATAAAGCATGCACCACACATCCTAGATTACCCACATAGCACATAGCATGTAAGTCAATCTTCAAAAACATTAAGTAGATGAATCATCTACATTGTCAGCCGAAGCCTCAGAAAACATTTTCAATCACACACAATCTCAGTGCATAAACAGTAAACAATGTCGAAACATCGACCCTAAGCATTAACTAGAGATTCAGTGAGAAGCCCTCACCTGAAAGTTCTCCAGAATGATCAACTAGTGCTTCCTCGCACTCAAAGTGTTGGTCCTCGGGGAAATCCTCAAAAGTACCTTTACAATGAAATCACAGAATACTATAAGAATCTATCGGAAACTAAGTTATCGATACTTACTAAGGTTACTCGAAGTAATCTATACTCTAAGGTACGATAATCTAGCGCGAAAGACAAGTTTTCGGAAAAAGGAAATTTCTTCCTCCCCCTCTAATAGGCTCGGCCACTTTTCACAATTAAGGGGCTCGATTTTTCTTCGATCAAACTTGGTTCCTATGCTTTCATAAGCCGTAACTAAGGGTATTCTGAACTCGGAAAAATTATCGGATCAAAAACTGTCGCAGGGGTATTTTGGTCATGATTTTTAACTTAGGATTTTCAAAACTGAAATCCCAAAAATAAAATTTTGCAGGGACGTCACCAACGACGTTCATGACAACTAATCCTACTAGCACTAAGCTAAGGCGATAGTTTACAGCCTAAAGGTTGGAACTTTACTCAAAAACTACATAAATGGGTATTTTAGGCTAGAATTGATTCCGGCGGAATTCCGGCGACATAACGGAAAATCTAATCCGGCAGAAGTGATCTTGGGCACATATAGAAGAGGTTTAGAATCAGAAATGAAAGATTCAGGATAGTTTTGCAAAAACCCATAAACTATCCACTCAGAAAACTCTACAGAAAAGCTATGGAAAAAGCGATCGGAGGTAAGGATTAGCGACTATACCTTGAAGCCTTGAAGCAGCAACTGATTGATCGACGATCAAGTAAGGTTTGAAGAAAAGCTCTTCTTCCTCTTCCTTCTATGGAGCTCGCGGCCTTGGAGAGAAAATGGAGGAGTTCTTGTAATTTTTCTCACCTTTCTTGCTATATATAGAAAATGGTAATTCGCGGGAAAATGAAAGTTTCGCGAATCAGATTTTTCCGGCGTCATTCTCCGTGAATTAATAGATATGTTTTGGCAAAAGGATTCCAAAACTATAAAGAGGTCTCCTTGTATTTTTGGCAACTAATGCAAAGTCGGTGCAAAGTCGGTGTAAAACTATTTTACCCGATAAGTTGCTTTTTGCCTCGAATGTCGGAATAGAAAACTTCCTTCGGAAGAAAGATTGAAATCATCAAGAGAAATGGGTGTACGCTTGTAGAATATTCATTTGAAGCTCTGAATAGATAAAGTCTTCATTGTCGAGAAATTCTAGGGTTTTGAAATACCAGGGTTTCGGTTTCGGCAAACTTCCGATGATTGGAATCGGACGTTCGTAGATCCTAGAGTTTCGCCTCGAAACGATTTTGATATATGGAAAAAGAGAAGTTCTAACATTTCTCTGAAGATTTTTGGAATTAACTGCTATCGTGCCTAAAAGTGAAAATTAGCTATATACTAGGGTTTCTAACCTAGGTTTAAGCGTGTAACGATCGTGCTATAACTTTTATCGATCATAATGCAATCCTTGAACTTTTCCTGAACTCTCTCCTTCATAAATATATTTCATTTAATAAACTTTCGTTCAGGTTTCCTTTCACATTACATCAACCCTAATCGTAAATGGAAATCTCTTCCACTTATTCTAAGCTTAAAATCTTGGGTCTTACATTACTACCCCCCAAAACGAAAGTTTCGTCCTCGAAACTTAAGGGTCAGTAATAGTTCTGGATATTATTCCTTGATCTTTTCCTCTATCTCTCACATAACACCGTCCGTGTCTTTATTCCAAATAATTTTCACTAAAACACTCTGCTTTCTCTTCGATTGTTTCACTCTTCTAGTCCCAATGTTGACCAACGGCGTCTCAACAGACATATCATCTTTCAACTTGCCGAGGTTTAACTACAATCATCAATGATAACACCACTAAAACTCTTACTCGAATATGATCTCAAGCTTCTGAAGTCAATCTTTACCCTAAGATTCTCATTCCACTTAGCAAAATTCACTCGCTAATCTCTAGCTTGTATCACCGAAATCCATAACGAGTTTCATTCACTCTTAGACTTTAAGCAACTTGTCCAAATGTGACAACCTCAAGTGTTCATCTTAATACTAACCTTCCCCTTTTTGTAACTTGATCACCATCTCGTCAATCAACTTCTTAATCTCTCTATCAAATTCTAACCAACCTCGAGTCCTAGAAACTTAAGACAACAATTCATAGACTTAAAACCTGAACCTTCACCAAGTTTGGACCTCTAATGCTCTGTAGCTCTCCAACATTTCCTAAGAGAACATTCATCTCTTACAATGACAACTCCTTCCCAAAGAAAATCAATTACTTAACACGAACTTTCCTCCCAAATCCGACTAATCCTCGATCAATTCAAATTCATCTTACACATCCTTCTATCAAAGTCCCTATCCAGCTGTGATTCCGAATATCACCCCCTCAATATTAAGTTTATCAAGCCTAATACATCGAAGGTGAAATTTAGAAAGAGCCCACTGGAACAGTCAATGAGTTCCTATCATCCAATAGTCACAAATATCCTGACATCACATCCTCAACGATTCCGCTACGGAACTACACGCCCTCGACATCATACGTATACTATCCATAAGAAATCTCTATGAGATTCATTCTTCAGCTTCTAGCTTCCTTTTAAACGCATCGGTAGAAGACTACTTTCTAAGCTTAGCGTGTCATTCTAAACCTCGTATAACTTTTATAGCTAAAATACTAGCTACGGTCAAATAAGGTATTAATAGGCGTAATAACTATAAGGTCGAAACTTAGACAGTATAAATAAGTTAGGTGTGTTTGCACACGCTACGAGAGTGATGGAATATATTATACTGAAATGAGAAGGAATGGTTAGAAGGTTACCATCGTTCTTGCGCTCTCCTCTGACAAACCCCTCAGCTCTCTCACCGTCCATGGTGTAGACTCTTGCCTTAGTAGCAGGACGCTTTCCACGAGCAGTGTTCAGGGTTGGCTCCGTCTTGGGTGCTCTGCACTGACCGGCATTATGCCCCATTCGGTCACAATTAAGGCATTTGGGCCTCGTGTCGGGACAAGCATTAACATAGTGCCCCGGCTCCCCACATCTGAAACACGACACTTGTTTCCTTGCACCTCCAGCTATGGCAGGAAACTTGCCCTTCATCTTCTTGTCAGACGATCCCGCCTGAAACGTCTTACAGTTCACGGCCAAATGTCCACGTTGTCTGCACTTCCAGCATTTTGTTCCAGCCACTGAGCACTGAAAGGCGTAGTGTCCAAGCTTTCCACAACGGTAGCATGACACAGCCTTCTGGCCAATGGTTGCGGTCGTCGACTTACGTGATCCCGGAACAGGGTCTCTTCCCTCAAGATGCTGGTATGGCTTCCACGGTCGGTACTCCTGAGAACCTGACCTCACTGGCCCTCCAGTTCTAGCTCGGTCCAACCTGCTTTGCTGGTGCTTGGACGCCTCGATTAGCGGTTGAGGTTGCTCACGTGCCGCCTCCTCAGCGCGTCTGTAAGCGTCCTCAGCAGCCTGATTCATCATTGCCTCAATCATGGTAGCTATTGCCATCGCCATTCGATCAGGGCTTGTAACACCCCAATTCTAAACGGTATATGTATTGCAAATATCAGAGTGATAAAAATTCTAACACTCATGGGGCATTACATAATCACTTAAAACATTATCATAATGCTCCTGTAACAGATACATAGCACATAAACTTTGAGATGAACTCATAAATAAACTTAAATGCTCTTGTGACAGTTAATTAGTCTTTGAACTAGTTCACTTTGACAAATAGTTATGCAGCGAATCCAGTGTCTTTAAAACTTAAAGAAAACATAGTATCTTGCCCACAACTTAAAACAGAAACAACTTCTCAAATAACAACTTAATTCAAATTATAACAGAAGGAAAACAAGCGTCCATTTCCCCCCCGAGTGCTACGTATCAGAGCAAGGACTCCAACTCGAAATAAAGGCTATAGACTACTCCTCCTAATTACCTGCACGTTACCAACAAGGGTAACATTCAAACAGAAGGGGTGAGATATCGAGTATCATAAATATAAGAATGGCAATAAATATGCTAGATTAATGTCACACCACTTCTTTTTATATTCATATAGCTCAGTTACTAAAACAGTCACAAATAACGTCATCGACTCGGATACAATTCGAACACAACAATGACTATGCATATGTATGTGGTACCAACAGGGCTTCAGCCCTCATCACGAATTGCCAATTATTGGAGGCACAAGGCATAAGCCTTCATCACAAATTGCCAATACAGGCCATCACAGAGTATGCAGATGCTATGCGACTCAAAAGGACGTATACATCTCATAATCATCACTTCAACATGAGGCATTGCGCCTATATCACTACATCACTAACATCGCTTAAAACAACACAATTCAGCACACATGCATTTTTATCAACTATACAATTACCCTGACATCTTAGGCAATTTTGGCACCAAATCAATGAAACAACTCACTTAAGCATGCAATCATGGAAGAAGCTATCACATATGGTAAATAAATTATGGATTTCATGCTAAAGGTGTTCAGCCACATGCATCATTCTCATAGCTAATACATGGAACATAAAGACACTAACTTTCATACAACATGTAAGCTAAATCTAATTATATTTCCAAAACAATCAGAATTTCCGTAATCTAGAAAAACAGCAGGAACACCAGCCACTAAAAGCGGTCTCCTGAATTCGTTACTGAACCAAAAATCATGTATTTTATATGCCTAGAAAGCTAACTTAAAGTCCTACAATTTCTTAGTTGATCACATCTTCATTTGAGCACTCTAACTGGGCGAAAACAGGTCTCGAAGTGTACTGTCCAGCCCAGGAAATTTTGGACAGCAGCACAGCATCATCAAATCCGTGCATAAATCATATAGCAGTTCAGGAATTACGCTCACAACAGAAACATATTTCAGTAGAGATAACCTACAGGATTCGTTACTTGTTCAAAAATTACAAATGACCTCAATTTGAAAAGCTAACAGAAAACTCTACCTCTTTCTAGTTCATCAAAGAATTTTCTGGGCACATTAACAAGGTGAAAAATCACGTTGAAGTTCACTGGCAGAGATAGCAGATACAGAGCGCAGAAAAACATGGTTTACTAAACTGAACTTACAGACCTCGTCTCTCAACCAAAAATTATGTACCATATCATTCCAGAAAGCTCTTTCAAAGGCCTACACTTTCTCAGTTCAACGCAACATTATTCGAGCACTCTAGACAGGCTCTAAAAGGCTTCGAAAGTCACGGTTCATACCAGGAAAATGACCAGTCCGTTTTATGTTCCAAAATAAGTGATTAAAGTTGTTTCTCATCAAACAAGACACAAAACCTAACAAGCATGCTACCTAACAGTCCTTATGTGCGTGATCATAAAGAAAATCAAAAGGGAACCTCAACCCAAAACTCCTAGCATACTATGGTTCTGCCCTCACCCCGTTCAATCACACAAAAGAAAATCCCAAAATCAATGGATTTCAAATCAGATTTCCAGAACATCATTAACAGAAACAATTCTACATCTCCCAAATCCCTAATATCATTCACCATAATTCCATTAGAAACTCAAAATCCCACCCTTACCTTTGGATTGAGTGCAGCTCCCCGTTCCCGATCGAATTCTCCGAAGCCGATCCGCTCTCCCTCTCTTCCTGCTACTTCACGCACAACCTTCTTCTTTTTTTTTTTTTCTCCTTCTTTCACGCGTCCTCTTCTTTCTTATTTTTTTTTTTTTTTAGCTGCTTCCCCATCCTTATTAAACCATCTAAACCTCATTCCTCAAGGGCTAAACTAAAAATCCTAAAATCTCTCCTAGTCCTTGTCTCTATTTTTAATCCTAACTTTCACCCCCTAGCTCTCTTCCATTTCATAAAACACACTCAGCATCACAAAAAAATTATTTTATTTCATTAAAGTATTAATATATCACCTATTAAACCCTCATACAATATAATCTTAATTAAAATAAAATAACAACATTATTTTAATTAAAAACGGGGTGTTACAACTCTCCCCCACTTAAGAATTTTCGCCCTCGAAAATTTCCTTAAACGAACAATTCGGGGTAGGACTCTCTCATCTGACTCTCAAGCTCCAATGAAATAAAGAATGCATCACACCCATAATAATAATGGCAATCAAAGATGTGCCATTAATAAAGCACGTACTTCGAATTAGTCTATCCTCAGTAGTAGTCTCAGCACCAGATAAAGCAAACACCTTCCCCCTTGCAGGATCCTTCTTGGGTTTGTCACAATTAGTACTGATGTGACCTTGCTCTCCACATCTGTAGCATGCCACAGTTTTACCTTCTAGGCACTCAAAGGATTTGTGGCCCAGCTTGCCACACTTAAATCATGTTGCTTCTGAATTGGGACATTCAGGAGAACGATGTCCTTCAACACCACACTTGTAGCACCTAACCGGATTAGGAGCTCCTCCCCCACTCGGCTTCTTGTCATTACCAGCTTCTTGTTTACCGTTATCAACAGGATTCCCATACGGTTTCCCTCTGAATTGCCCCTTTTCTTTCTTCTCTTTCAAAGACTTGTAGTGAGCAGCACTTTCCCCGCTATCCTCATCATATATCCTACTCCTGTTAACCAGGTCAGAAAATCGGATAATCTGTTGATATCCCACAACCTTCTTGATCTCAGGTCTCAAACCATTCACAAACTTGTTACACTTAGATCTCTCAGCTTCGGCAGTATTGTAGTGGGGACAAAACTTAATCAATTCCTCAAACTTTGTAGCATACTCCGCCACGGTTCCATTACCCTGCTTGAGTTCAAGAAACTCAATTTCCTTCTTTCCACGCACATCTTCTGGATAGTACTTCTCCAGAAATGCACCCTTGAAAAGATCCCAAGTAATCTCCATCCCATCACCTTCAAACCTCTGAACAGTGTTGTCCCACCAATCTTCAGCTTCTTTCTCAAGCATATGGGTGCCAAACTGCACCTTCTGCGCGTCAGTACAATTCATGACTCGAAAGATCTTCTCAATTGCTTTCAGCCATGCCTGTGCTTTGTCAGGGTCGTATGCTCCTTCAAAGGTTGGCGGATTGTTCCTCTGAAACTTTCCCAAAGCACGGAATTCATCCTGATTATGGTTCCCAAGGTTCGCTTGCTGACCTTGCCCAATGGCGCCAACCAACATTGCCAATGCCTCAGCGATAGCTTCATCATTCCTTCCGGCAACCATTTTCCTGAATCTCCAAACAGCCAACAACTCTTATCAAACAACAGCTCGATAGTGCTACTTACACATATCGAGTATCAGTAAGTATTAGAATATATATTATACTAAAAACTTGGTCACTGACCAACCATTGCTCTGATACCACTAATGTAACACCCCAATTCTAAACGGTATATGTATTGCAAATATCAGAGTGATAAAAATTCTAACACTCATGGGGCATTACATAATCACTTAAAACATTATCATAATGCTCCTGTAACAGATACATAGCACATAAACTTTGAGATGAACTCATAAATAAACTTAAATGCTCTTGTGACAGTTAATTAGTCTTTGAACTAGTTCACTTTGACAAATAGTTATGCAGCGAATCCAGTGTCTTTAAAACTTAAAGAAAACATAGTATCTTGCCCACAACTTAAAACAGAAACAACTTCTCAAATAACAACTTAATTCAAATTATAACAGAAGGAAAACAAGCGTCCATTTCCCCCCCGAGTGCTACGTATCAGAGCAAGGACTCCAACTCGAAATAAAGGCTATAGACTACTCCTCCTAATTACCTGCACGTTACCAACAAGGGTAACATTCAAACAGAAGGGGTGAGATATCGAGTATCATAAATATAAGAATGGCAATAAATATGCTAGATTAATGCCACACCACTTCTTTTTATATTCATATAGCTCAGTTACTAAAACAGTCACAAATAACGTCATCGACTCGGATACAATTCGAACACAACAATGACTATGCATATGTATGTGGTACCAACAGGGCTTCAGCCCTCATCACGAATTGCCAATTATTGGAGGCACAAGGCATAAGCCTTCATCACAAATCGCCAATACAGGCCATCACAGAGTATGCAGATGCTATGCGACTCAAAAGGACGTATACATCTCATAATCATCACTTCAACATGAGGCATTGCGCCTATATCACTACATCACTAACATCGCTTAAAACAACACAATTCAGCACACATGCATTTTTATCAACTATACAATTACCCTGACATCTTAGGCAATTTTGGCACCAAATCAATGAAACAACTCACTTAAGCATGCAATCATGGAAGAAGCTATCACATATGGTAAATAAATTATGGATTTCATGCTAAAGGTGTTCAGCCACATGCATCATTCTCATAGCTAATACATGGAACATAAAGACACTAACTTTCATACAACATGTAAGCTAAATCTAATTATATTTCCAAAACAATCAGAATTTCCGTAATCTGGAAAAACAGCAGGAACACCAGCCACTAAAAGCGGTCTCCTGAATTCGTTACTGAACCAAAAATCATGTATTTTATATGCCTAGAAAGCTAACTTAAAGTCCTACAATTTCTTAGTTGATCACATCTTCATTTGAGCACTCTAACTGGGCGAAAACAGGTCTGGAAGTGTACTGTCCAGCCCAGGAAATTTTGGACAGCAGCACAGCATCATCAAATCCGTGCATAAATCATATAGCAGTTCAGGAATTACGCTCACAGCAGAAACATATTTCAGTAGAGATAACCTACAGGATTCGTTACTTGTTCAAAAATTACAAATGACCTCAATTTGAAAAGCTAACAGAAAACTCTACCTCTTTCTAGTTCATCAAAGAATTTTCTGGGCACATTAACAAGGTGAAAAATCACGTTGAAGTTCACTGGCAGAGATAGCAGATACAGAGCGCAGAAAAACATGGTTTACTAAACTGAACTTACAGACCTCGTCTCTCAACCAAAAATTATGTACCATATCATTCCAGAAAGCTCTTTCAAAGGCCTACACTTTCTCAGTTCAACGCAACATTATTCGAGCACTCTAAACAGGCTCTAAAAGGCTTCGAAAGTCACGGTTCATACCAGGAAAATGACCAGTCCGTTTTATGTTCCAAAATAAGTGATTAAAGTTGTTTCTCATCAAACAAGACACAAAACCTAACAAGCATGCTACCTAACAGTCCTTATGTGCGTGATCATAAAGAAAATCAAAAGGGAACCTCAACCCAAAACTCCTAGCATACTATGGTTCTGCCCTCACCCCGTTCAATCACACAAAAGAAAATCCCAAAATCAATGGATTTCAAATCAGATTTCCAGAACATCATTAACAGAAACAATTCTACATCTCCCAAATCCCTAATATCATTCACCATAATTCCATTAGAAACTCAAAATCCCACCCTTACCTTTGGATTGAGTGCAGCTCCCCGTTCCCGATCGAATTCTCCGAAGCCGATCCGCTCTCCCTCTCTTCCTGCTACTTCACGCACAACCTTCTTCTTTTTTTTTTTTCTCCTTCTTTCACGCGTCCTCTTCTTTCTTATTTTTTTTTTTTTTAGCTGCTTCCCCATCCTTATTAAACCATCTAAACCTAATTCCTCAAGGGCTAAACTAAAAATCCTAAAATCTCTCCTATTAAACCCTCATACAATATAATCTTAATTAAAATAAAATACCAACATTATTTTAATTAAAAACGGGGTGTTACAGGGCTTACCATCCTACGCTTAGTCAAACAAACAGTTAGTGCTCATCATAAGATAGCATTTCCATAACTATACAATATGATTAAGCAATAACTTCAATCAATTTTTAAGCGAAAAATCGCTTGCAGACAATCAATTTTCACTCTTTGCAGAGTCACACAACCTAGCACAGAAGACCTATTCCCCAACAACTCCCGAAAGACTCGACCGTGCTCTGATACCACAATGTAACACCCCGATTTCGGTGGCGTCACTTTAGTAACCAAAAGTAAACTTAATGCGGAAAAACGTGAAATATTTTTTTTTCGATAATAACTAAGACAAGACTGAATTAAATAAAACCCAAAAGCGAAAAGCAATAGAACTAATATACAATATATAAACAACCCCCGCTGTAAGTAACAACCTCGTCACGAGTAACCTCCAGTGACGGAAAGAAAACTGTAACGCCCGTAGGCAATATATACAAACCAAATGAAAAGGGTGAAGTGCCCGCAACACCATCCCTCAAAACTGAGAATCAGCTGACCCAATGGCCTGAAAATAAGACCTCCTAAGTCCAACCAACTCTCTGTGATTCCCGTAAGGAAACCACACAAAAAGCTATAGGCGGATCTACCCTGTCCCCTAAGTAACAAATGAAGCAAGACTGTCAGAGCTAAAACTCTACTCCTACACTAATCCTAACTCGAGGAGCTCATACTAACACTCAAAACTATGTGCTAGCATGATCGTCGTCTGAATCAGAATCCAGAACGACCAAGTCTACTAACCCTATCCGTCCTCCCCTCGCAACCGCAGTGCGCTCCGCCGCTGGACTCACGGGCTTAGGGCCCGAACCCTGATCATCAATGATCGCAACAGAGGGTGCACTAGACCCTGCCGAGGGCACTTCCACTGGAATCTCCTCTGAGGGATCCTCCTCCTCTGAAGATGACGGTGGCGGCGGTGCTCCTCCGAATCCTGGTCCGCAGTGAACGCCCGGTGGCAAGTTGAAGCTGATAGAGCATCGCCTCAACACTCCTGACCTCAAGAGTCCTCCACTGTCCACGTGATCCTCCATGATACGCCCCGAATACGTCGCTCGGTGGCTCGCGGGGTCAACCACCCACGACCCGGGGTCGTCCTGATCGATCATCTCATACCTAATCCCCCCCGAAGGGTGGACCATGGTGTACCAGTCCGCAATATTCATCTGACAAAAGGCGTTGTCCGCCAAAACACACACAGAAGACGCGAGGGTCAACTCTAAAGAACTATGTAGATAATAAACCCAATAGGTACAAATAATAGATAGCCACTTAGGCTTATAACTAGAGATATCATTCCTAGGGTTGCATGTTCCACAAAATCATAACGACAATAATAACAATTAGCATGTTCCAAGTAAGTTTATCAAATAGCAACCACACTCATCAACTAAGTCAGTATGCATGTTGCGTGATATGTATGCAGGTTAACCCAGTCAACCAATATGCAATCCGGAACGGATGGACATCATCGGATCAGCCCTTCACCAGCCACGGTGGTGCCATTTCGGCCCGTGATGTCTCTTACTCCCACAGGGTAGTCAGATCAGCAGTAAACCCGTAGGTCTGCCATTTCGGTCTGCTACAAGAGACGTCTACAAACGCTCTTTCACGGCATTCCGGGTCTTATGACCATTTTGGAAACCGACGAGGTCCAGAGTACGTCCTGTGTTAATACCTCATTAATGTTGCATGTATGCAAAATGATTAGTCAAACAACGTCTCCGACCTCACTCGACACGTCGCCACGTGTTCTAGGGAAGTTAAAGTCTCTAAAAGCTTACCCTAAGGTAAAGTCGATTCTGCGACCAAAAGACACGCTTCATAACGACACATAGCTGCTCCAACAGCACCACCACACACGCTGCTCCAACAGCACAATAACACACGCTGCTCCAACAGCACAACAGTAAACGCTGCTCCAACAGCACAACATCAAACGCTGCTCCAACAGCACAACGACAACATACTCAACACTTGGATCCGACGACACTCCTCGTTTTCCAAAATTAAGATTTTACTTCCAATGCCTTCCTTCGAGGTTGTTATCATTACTTAAAGATTTAGAGGTTATTTAAGGTCTTATGAGTTTTCTTTATAAAATAGATTCCATTTTGTCTTATCGCAAGTCTTATACATTTGCAGGATCTCCCAATCCCAAGTCGCTTCCAGAGGATGTCTCGATCCACTAAACAAAATCAAGGCCCGAACCTCGTTCGTCCTATCAAACTTTCTCAAAACTCTCAAAATAAAATCGGCATGACCTGCCCGCTATTCTCACCATTCAGAATCTCAGATTTTCCAGTGTAAAGCATATTTAAATCATCACAATCAACAACATGTCATATATCAAGAAATCTCAACATTAACACTTAGCACTTAGCATATAAAGCATGCACCACACATCCTAGATTACCCACATAGCACATAGCATGTAAGTCAATCTTCAAAAACATTCAGTAGATGAATCATCTACATTGTCAGCCGAAGCCTCAGAAAACATTTTCAATCACACACAATCTCAGTGCATAAACAGTAAACAATGTCGAAACATCGACCCTAAGCATTAACTAGAGATTCAGTGAGAAGCCCTCACCTGAAAGTTCTCCAGAATGATCAACTAGTGCTTCCTCGCACTCAAAGTGTTGGTCCTCGGGGAAATCCTCAAAAGTACCTTTACAATGAAATCACAGAATACTATAAGAATCTATCGGAAACTAAGTTATCGATACTTACTAAGGTTACTCGAAGTAATCTATACTCTAAGGTACGATAATCTAGCGCGAAAGACAAGTTTTCGGAAAAAGGAAATTTCTTCCTCCCCCTCTAATAGGCTCGGCCACTTTTCACAATTAAGGGGCTCGATTTTTCTTCGATCAAACTTGGTTCCTATGCTTTCATAAGCCGTAACTAAGGGTATTCTGAACTCGGAAAAATTATCGGATCAAAAACTGTCGCAGGGGTATTTTGGTCATGATTTTTAACTTAGGATTTTCAAAACTGAAATCCCAAAAATAAAATTTTGCAGGGACGTCACCAACGACGTTCATGACAACTAATCCTACTAGCACTAAGCTAAGGCGATAGTTTACAGCCTAAAGGTTGGAACTTTACTCAAAAACTACATAAATGGGTATTTTAGGCTAGAATTGATTCCGGCGGAATTCCGGCGACATAACGGAAAATCTAATCCGGCAGAAGTGATCTTGGGCACATATAGAAGAGGTTTAGAATCAGAAATGAAAGATTCAGGATAGTTTTGCAAAAACCCATAAACTATCCACTCAGAAAACTCTACAGAAAAGCTATGGAAAAAGCGATCGGAGGTAAGGATTAGCGACTATACCTTGAAGCCTTGAAGCAGCAACTGATTGATCGACGATCAAGTAAGGTTTGAAGAAAAGCTCTTCTTCCTCTTCCTTCTATGGAGCTCGCGGCCTTGGAGAGAAAATGGAGGAGTTCTTGTAATTTTTCTCACCTTTCTTGCTATATATAGAAAATGGTAATTCGCGGGAAAATGAAAGTTTCGCGAATCAGATTTTTCCGGCGTCATTCTCCGTGAATTAATAGATATGTTTTGGCAAAAGGATTCCAAAACTATAAAGAGGTCTCCTTGTATTTTTGGCAACTAATGCAAAGTCGGTGCAAAGTCGGTGTAAAACTATTTTACCCGATAAGTTGCTTTTTGCCTCGAATGTCGGAATAGAAAACTTCCTTCGGAAGAAAGATTGAAATCATCAAGAGAAATGGGTGTACGCGTGTAGAATATTCATTTGAAGCTCTGAATAGATAAAGTCTTCATTGTCGAGAAATTCTAGGGTTTTGAAATACCAGGGTTTCGGTTTCGGCAAACTTCCAATGATTGGAATCGGACGTTCGTAGATCCTAGAGTTTCGCCTCGAAACGATTTTGATATATGGAAAAAGAGAAGTTCTAACATTTCTCTGAAGATTTTTGGAATTAACTGCTATCGTGCCTAAAAGTGAAAATTAGCTATATACTAGGGTTTCTAACCTAGGTTTAAGCGTGTAACGATCGTGCTATAACTTTTATCGATTATAATGCAATCCTTGAACTTTTCCTGAACTCTCTCCTTCATAAATATATTTCATTTAATAAACTTTCGTTCAGGTTTCCCTTCACATTACATCAACCCTAATCGTAAATGGAAATCTCTTCCACTTATTCTAAGCTTAAAATCTTGGGTCTTACATTTGACCACTATCTTGCTGTATCAACATGGAGTCCAGATTTCATCGCTCCTCAAGCGAGAGTCACAAAAAGTTGGCATGGATTCGTATCCCGGATCTTAACGTGGTCTTCTATGACGAGAACTTTGTAACACCCCGATTTCGGTGGCGTCACTTTAGTAACCAAAAAGAAATTAAAGCGGAAAAACGTGAATATTTTTTTTTGATTTGTTTAACTGATAAAACTACGAACTTAATGAAATAAAACTCAAAGATAAAAGACAGCATGACTAATGTACAATATATAATTACAGCCCCCGCTGTAAGTGGCAAACCACATCACGAGTAACCTCCAGTGACGGGAAGTAACAGAAAGTAACGCCCGTAGGCAATATGTACAGTCCAAAAGGATAGGTCAAGTGTTCGCAACACAATCCCTCAAAAATGAGAATAAGTCAGCCCAAACAGCCTAAAACAAGACCCCCTAGTCCAACCAACTCTCTGTGATTTCCGTTGAGAAACCACACAAAAAGCTATCGGTCAGGAAACTACCCTGTCCCCAAATGAAACAATGACATCCAGAGCTATGACTCTACTCCTACACTAATCCTGTCTAGAGGAGCTCACACCAGCACACAAAACTACATGCTAGCGTGATCATCGTCCGAATCAGAATCCAGAACGACTAAGTCAATGTACACCATCCTCCCTCTTCTCGCTACCGCGACACGCTCCTGTGCTGGCCTCACGGGCTTAGGGCCCGAGCCATGATCATCAATGACAACAACAGTGGGTGAGCTAGACTCCGCAGAAGTCCCTCCCACAGGCTCCTCCTCTGAGGGGTCCTCATCATCCGAAGATGACGGTGGTGGTGGTGCTCCTACACCGGGTCCGCAGTGCACGCTGGGTGGCAGGTTGAAGCTCACAGTGTATCTCCTCAGCACTCATTCCGTCAAGTGTCCCAGACGGTCAACACGGTCCTCCATAATCCTCCCCGAGTAAGTAGCTCGGTGGCCAGCGGGGTCGACCACCCATGAGCCGGGGTCATCCTGGTCGAGCATCTCGAATCTAGTTCCCCCCGAAGGGTGAACCATCGTGAACCAGTCCGACATAGACATCTGACAAAGGGCGTAGTCCGCCAAAGCACACACAGAAGATGCGAGGGTCAACTCCAAAGAATTATGTAAGTAATAAATCCAATAGTTACAGTTTAAGGGATAGCTACTTAGGCTTAGTAGTTAGTGATAGCATCATAACATTGTATATCTCCCAATGAATATAAATGACAATAATAACAATTAACATGCATCAAGTAAGATTAACAAGTATCAATCACACTCGGCAACTAAGTCAGTATGCATGTTGCATGAATGAGATGCCGGTTGACAAGATGCATTCCGGAGGGATGGGCATCAAACGGATCAGCCCTAACACCAGCCACGGTGGGACCTTTTCGGCCTGCGTGCCTCTTACACCAACAACAACGGTAGTCAGATCAGCAGTAAACCCGAAGGTCTGCCATTTCGGTCTGCTACTAAGAATCACCGCAGTGTTCTTACGTGGAAATCCGGGTCTTATGACCATTTTGGAATCCACCGAGGTCCGGCATCCCACCGTGTATTAACCTCTTAATGTGTGCATGAATGCAAAGTGATTAGCCAAACAACGTCTCCGACCTCACTTGACACGTCGCCACGTGTTTCTAGCTAACTTATTGTCTCTAAAAGCATACCCTAAGGCAAATGTCGATTCTGCGACAAAAGAGGATTAATTATAAAACACATTATCTCATGAAGATTTCTCGAATCATCCAACTCATCTCCATCCGATGGTCAAAACTGCTCAGCGAGCAAAGAGTATCAACATACTCGGAAACTACCCGTTTCCCGACTTATCTTTTAGATAGCCAAACAACAAAACTGCTCCTCGAGCAAAAAGTATCAACATACTCAGAACTTATTAGTTTTCTCAACACTTGGACTCGACGACACTTCTCATTTTCCAAAATTAAGATTTGAATCCTAAGCTTTCCTTCGAGATTGTTATCATTATTTAAAGATTTAGAGGTTGTTTAATGTCTTATGAATTTTCCTTGTAAAATAGTTTCCATTTAGTTTTATCGCAAATCTTATGAGTTTCAAAGATCCCATAATCCCAAATAACTCCCAGAGAATGTCTCGATCCACTAAAACAATAACAAGGCCCGAATCTCCGTTCGTCCCGTCAAACTTCCCAAAATCTCATAATAAATTTGGCATAACATGCTCGTTATCCTCACTCGGTAGCACAACAGATATATGTGTAATTGCATAGTCAAATTAGCGCAATCCAACAGTCATGGCACATATATCAACACATCCTATATTAACCATGTAGCACTTAGCATATAGGGCAAATATCACACATCCTAGATTAACCACTTAGCACATAGCGTATAAGTCAATCTCAAAAACAATCAAGAGATGAATAATCATCATTGTCAGCCGAAGCCTCAGAAAACATTTTCCCAGTCAAACACAAACAAGTGCATAAACAGTAAATCAAGTCGAATTCGTCGACACCTAAAGCATTAACTAATAGTTCAGTGAGTAGCCCTCACCTGTAGCTCTTCCAACGTTATCCTCGAGCGTTCCTTCACACTCTACGCCTTCCTCTTCTTGAAACTCCTCAAATGAACCTTAGAGCAAAAACCACAGAATTCCATCATAATCAGTAAGAAACTCAGCACTTAATACACACTAAGGTTACACGAAGTAGCATATACTCCGAAGTACGATAATCAAACGCGATCGGACAAGTTTTCGAAAAAGGAATTTTCTCCCCTCCCTTGGAGAGCTCACGGCCACACACTTTAATTGTGTGCGCCGATTTTTCTTCGATCAAACTTGGTTCCTAGGTTATCATTAGTCGTAACTAAGGCGAATCTAAACTCGGAAAAATTATCGGATCGAAAACTGTCGCAGGGGTATTTTGGTCAATATTTTTAGCTCAGAACTTCAAAATTGGAAATTCGAAAAACAAATTGGATGGGGACGTCACCAACGACGTTTATGACAACTAATCCTACTAGCGCTAAGCTAAGTCGAGAGTTTTCAGTATAAAGGATGAAACTTTGTCTAAAAATGGGTATTTGGAGCATAATTGAAACTCGGCGGCAATTCGGCGAGAATCAGCAAAATGTAATCCGCTAAACATGCTCTTGGGCACGTAGGGAAGTGGTTTAGATAGAAAGATGAAGTTATTTGGACAGTTTTGCAAAAACCTCAAAACTTAGAGCACAGAAAGACATAGTGAAAAACGACGGAATTGACGATCAGAAGTAAGGATTAGCATCTATACCTCGATACCTTCAAGTAGCAATTGTCAGAGCAACGATCAAGCAAGAAACAGCGAAAATCTTCTCTTCCTCCTTCTCCTTGAAGCTCGCGGGTTTGGGTGATGGAAATGGTGAAGGTTTTGATTTTTTTCTCCTATTTATAGGAGATGGGAAAATGCGGGAAAATGAAAATTTCTCAATTTCGATTTTTCCGGCGCCATCCTCCGTGAATTCTAAGATAGGTTTTGGCGACAGAATTCCAAAACTCAAAAGAGGTTTCTTGGAATTAAGGTAAACAATCCAAAGTCGGTATAAATCTATTTTACCCGAAAAACTACTTTTTGCAGTGGATGTCGGAAGAGAAAACTTCCTTCTGAAGAAAGATTGGAAACATCAAGAGAAATGGGTGTACGCGTGTGACATCTTCATTCGAAGCTCCGAATAGAAAAAGTCTTCATCAACCGTTCATTCTAGGTTTCTTGAACTATCAGGGTTTTAGTTTCGGCAAACCTCCGAGGATTAGAATCGGACGTTCGTATATCTCAGGGTTTCGTATCGAAACGCTTGTCATGGAAGGATTAAGAGAAGTTCTAACATTTCTCTGAAGATTTTTGGAATTAGTTTCCATCGTGTCTTTAAGTGCAAATTAGCTATTTACTAGCGCTCTTGCCCTAGGTTTAAGCGTGTACTAATCGTGCTATAACTTTTATCGACTTTGGTACAATCCTTAGCCTTTTCCTAAACTTTCTCCTTCATAAATTTACTCCATTCAATAAACACTTGTTCAGGTTTTCCTTCACGATACATCAAACCTAATCGTGAATAGGAATTTTATTTCCTTATTCTAAACTTAAACACTTGGGTCTTACAAACTTCCTCCTCTCTGTGGCCCAGGTCATCGACACGCCAATAAAAGTGGACTTCAAGACTCTACGAGGAGACCCGGGTAAGTTTGCTCGCATCTGTGTAGAGTTGGACCTTACAAAGCCAGTCATCGGTAAAATCATGGTGGAGGGCTACTGGTATAATGTGGAATACAAGGGGCTACATGTTATCTGCACCAAGTGGGGCTGCTATGGCCACCGTAGCCGAGAACGCAAGGAGCTTAAGGTTATTGTTCAGGAGAAATCGAGCCAAGATCCCCAGGAAATGGTAGCGGTGGTACCGGGAAAGGAGGGTGAGACGCTAGGAAACCCTCAGAACGCCGTGACGAGTATTCCGGATGTTACGGTAGAGTCGGCTGTAACTGAAATGGAAAATAGCGGGAATCAAGGCCAGACTTCCAGGAAGCAGATGGAAATTTCAAATGCGACAGCTGTGCCAATTCCTACTTTAATGTTACCTACATCTACGGAGGAGGAAGTGGAAGCATTTGGGGAATGGATGATGGTGACTCGAAAAAAGAAAAAACAACCTGCGAAAGGTGGGCTCGAATCTGGGGCCCCTGGTCAACTTGGATCTCGCGCCAAGTTTAATAACTTGTCAAGGGGCATGAAACAGGTGGGTCCGCGAGCAAAACATAAAAACGCCAGGAGCAATCATGAGAGTGCTAACTCCAAACAGGTGGCTCTGAAAATTAAATAGAAAAAAGGGTTTTAATTCTCCTCGGATCCCAACAAACTAGCACTTGTCAGATTTGAAGCTAAAGGGGGAGCTGAGTCCAAGGCCCTTATGGACATCAAGAAGAAACAGGCACGTGTGGATGAATCAAGCTTTAATGACTCCAGGGTGGGCCCAGCGGGAATATCCACAACCACTCATGGTCAAACTAATTTTATTTTTGGCAAACCCAGTGGCGAGAAGAATGCCGCTAATGATTGTATGCAGCGTTTTGCAGGTGGACAAGCCGAGAACTTGGCCATCACAGCGTGCTCAAGCAAGCACTAGACACCAATTCAATGATCAGTAATCCATCACCTTTGGTCCAGTGCTGGACCAGGGAGTATATCTCCCCCCTTGCATTATTGTTGTTATGATTAGTTTCCAAGAGTTTCAAATAATGGCCTGGAACATAAGAGGTGCCTTGAGTGAGGCAGGGAAACGAGCTGTGAAGGAATTGGTTCGCTCCAAGAAACCGGACATAGCCATCATTATGGAGCCTAAATGTCAATTCCACAGGGTCCGCCATTTCTGGTTATCGCTGGGGTATTGTGAGAGCTTCTTAGCGGAAGCAGTGGGATATAGCGGAGGTATCTGGGTCTTGAAAGTCGTTGGACTGCAAGTGAATTGCAGGCTGATTGACCTAAACTGCCAAGCCATAACTTTTGAGCTTTGGAAGGACAACTATTCTTGGGCCTGCAGTGCTGGTTATGCATTCCCTACTTTCTCACAACGGGAGCTTCTTTGGAGACATTTGGAAGGCCTGCGAAATAACATCACCGTCCCATGGCTCTTACTTGGAGACTTTAACGAGATTTTACACTCGACAGAGGTGAGGGGTGGTGATTACATTTCAGCCCGTGCAATAAATTTGCAGAGGTACTGGAATCCTATAGATTGATTGATTTGGGGTCGTCAGGAGGGAAGTTCACGTGGCACCGTAAAATTCAGGGCAGAATCACAATAAGCAAGAGACTAGATAGGGCTCTTGGGGATGTTGACTGGCGTTTGTCCTTCCCTGACGGTTTTGTGGAGCTACTTAATAGAATACACTCCGATCATGCCCCTTTGCTCGTGCACTGTGGTGCTCCCTACCCAAGAGTGGGAGACCGTCCGTTCCGCTTCATGGCGGCCTGGGTGGAACACCCTCAATACCAGGCGGTGGTGCAAAACGCTTGGTGAACTAGTGATGAGCAAACGTACAAAAAAACTTGACAGAGTTAGAAACGATTCGATGGAATTCAACAAGGAAGTCTTTGGCGATATTTACCGGCGGAAGCGCTGGGTTGAGGGTCGCCTACGTGGAGTGCAACGTAAGCTTGATCTTCGTGTCACCTCCGACATGACCTCCCTGGAAGTTGAGCTGCAACGTGAGTACCGAGGCATTCTACATCAGGAAGAAATCCTGTGGTTCCAGAAGGCAAGAGGCAATTGGCTAAAAATGGGTGATCGGAATACTACCTATTTTCACACGCACACAATCATCCGACGTTAAAGAAATAGGATTCATCGCCTTAAACTTCTTAGTGATGGTGAGTGGTGTGATGATCCTGTAAAGATCGCTGACGAGGCACTTGGTTATTTCCAGTCGCTCTTTGCTCGCGATTACTCTTTCGCCGACCCGGGGTTACGCTTCGAGCACGTCCCCACCTTCTCGGAAGTAGCCCGTGAAGTTATGGGCCTACCAGTGGATTTGGAAGAGGTTCGGAAAGCTCTTATGAGTATGAAATCATACACAGCACCGGGCCCGGATGGATTCCAACCTCTTTTCTTCAAAAAGTATTGGGACCAAGTGGGTTCTTCACTTTGGGACTTGGTCAGGAAGGCCTTTGAGGAAGGTAGAGTGGATCCTAAATACATGGAGACTTTGGTTGTCCTCATCCCTAAGGTGGATTTTCCTTCAAGCATAAAAGAGTTCAGGCCAATCAGTTTGTGCAATGTGACGTAGAAACTAATTACTAAGGTCCTTCTCAACCGGATTCGCCCGTTCCTAGATGATGTCATTAGCCCCATGTAGAACAGCTTCCTCCCAGGGAGAGGCACCCTTGACAATGCTTTCCTAGCCCATGAAATTAATCATCATATGGATAAATCAGGTCGACGACATAAGAATCTTGCGTTCAACATTGACCTAGAGAAAGAAACCATAGAGATGTTTGGCTTCCCGAAGGCGTTAGTTAACCTCATCATGTGTTGTGTCACCTCCTCTAATCTCACTCTGTTGTGGAATGGAACCAAGCTCCCCTCCATCTGTCTGGGGAGAGGGCTCTGCCAAGGGGATCCGCTCTCCCCCTACCTTTTTGTACTGTGCATGGAAAGGCTTTCCGTAAGGATCCAAACTTTGGTGGATGAGGCCTCTTGGCACCCGATCATGGTCTCCCCCGATGGTCCACCAATATCCCACCTATTTTTTTGCTGACGATGTTTTGTTGTTTTTTCAGGCCTCTAGTTCCCAGGTTCAACTTTTGGCGGACACTATGCAAGAGTTCTGTGCTAAATCCGGTTTGAAAATCAACATGGCAAAGTCTAAGGCCATTGCCTCGCGTGGAGTGGCAGAGGAGGTCCGAGACCAAATTTCCATGGTAGCTCCCATTCCATTGGTGCAGGATTTAGGTAAATACCTTGGCTTTCCGTTAAGAAGTGGGAGAATGGGTAGAAGCAACCTAAACTATATTATGGAGAATATTCAAAAAAAGCTAGCTAACTGGTAAAGTAGCATATTAAACCTAGCTGGTGTAAGATCAAGTTTTGATCTAGTAGTACAACTCTATGTTTTGATGATTACAAGTTAACCTTTTGATATGAACAATTGTGGTACTCTAACGTGTTTTTCTGAGTGTGCTATTTACAGGCTCTGACCCTGACTCAATTTCACACAAATCAGAAGCACTGTGTATAAAGGGTAACCCAAGCAACGCTTTCGCATTCACCATGTTCAGTATGAACAGTGGAAAAGCTTCAGAAGATCTGAAGCTATACAAACTCTGATGAGGACTCAGTCGCTAGAAGCTCTGATGATCCAGAAGTTCTGACAACCAAGAAACACTGAAGGTTCAGATGTTCCGATGGTGTAGAAGACTCTGAAGATCCAGAAGCTGAATAGTGGAAACTCTGAAGTCCAGAAGCAAGAAACTCTGAAGGCCATGTTCTTCCCTCTGAGTTCAGAATCAGAAGATACAATGGTCAGAGGATCTGTGCTTTCCCTCTGACTCTGATCAACCTGCTTCACAAGTTCCAATACGAAGCATTCCTCTGATCAGAAGTCTCCTAGGTTAAAAGGTCAAGTCGCTATCCAAGTACAAAAGCAAGTGTACCTTCCTGACGACCTACCTAACGTTCTCAGCCACAGCAGAAGCTGGATTTTCCAGAACTGCCCTCCAACGGTAGCATTTCCATGCAACGCTCAACCCTAATCCTTGGAGTATATATAGAGGCTGAAGATTGAAAGAAGCGGCAAGAAGAAAAAAAAAAAAAAAAAAAAATATACAAGAAGCAATACACACGCGCAAGACATATTCTAAGCTTTCTTTCATCTTGTAATTTATTTTAGTTTACACTCAGCTTATTCAGAAGCAAACCCTTGTAAACACCAACCTCAAACAGTTGTTTGATTTTCCTTTAGGAGATCAAGGTTGATCGGATCCTAGAGAAGACTAAGAGAGTGAATCTTAGTGTGAGCTAAGTCAGTGTAATTGTTAGTCACTTGTAGGTTTCAAGTGCAGTTGTAACTCTTACCTGATTAGTGGATTGCCTTCATTCTAAGAAGGAAGAAATCACCTTAACGGGTGGACTGGAGTAGCTTGAGTGATTTATCAAGTGAACCAGGATAAAATCCTTGTGTGCTTTTCTATCTCTATCTTTTGCACTTAGTTCTCGAAAAGATTTGTTAAAATCTTTAAGGTGGTAGTTTTTGTACTGAAAACGTTATTCAAACCCCCCCTTTCTACCGTTTTTCATACCTTCAATTGGTATCAGAGCCTGGTTCTGATTACCACACCTAACAGTGTTCAGTGATCCGGGCCAGTGTGAAAAACAATGGCTGCCACCACCAGTGAAACTCAAAGAGATGGTTACAACGCAAAGCCTCCTATGTTCGATGGTCAAAGGTTCGAATATTGGAAAGATAGACTGGAAAGTTTCTTTCTGGGTTTCGATGCAGATCTCTGGGATATTATTGTGGATGGCTATGAGCGTCCAGTTGATGCAGATGGCAAAAAGATCCCAAGGTCAGAGATGTCTGCAGATCAAAAGAAGCTGTACTCACAACATCATAAAGCAAGAGCAATTCTTCTAAGTGCTATCTCCTATGAGGAGTACCAGAAGATTACAGATCGTGAGTTTGCTAAAGGCATTTTTGATTCTCTGAAGATGTCTCATGAAGGAAACAAGAAAGTCAAAGAATCAAAGGCATTGTCTTTGATCCAAAAGTATGAATCCTTCATCATGGAGCCAAATGAGTCCATTGAAGAAATGTTCTCCAGATTTCAACTGCTTGTAGCTGGCATACGTCCTCTCAACAAGAGCTACACAACAAAAGATCACGTCATAAGGGTCATCAGGTGTCTTCCTGAAAGTTGGATGCCTTTGGTGACTTCAATAGAGCTCACGAGAGATGTTGAGAATATGAGTTTAGAAGAACTCATCAGCATTTTGAAATGCCATGAGCTGAAGCGCTCAGAGATGCAAGATCTGAGGAAAAAGTCCATAGCCTTGAAATCCAAATCTGAAAAGGCTAAGGTTGAGAAGTCAAAGGCTCTTCAAGCTGAAGAAGAAGAATCTGAAGAAGCATCAGAAGATTCTGATGAAGATGAGCTGACTCTGATCTCCAAGAGACTCAACCGCATCTGGAAGCACAGGCAGAGCAAGTTCAAAGGCTCTGGAAAGGCAAGAGGAAAGTCTGAATCCTCAGGTCAGAAGAAGTCATCAATCAAGGAAGTCACTTGCTTTGAGTGCAAAGAATCAGGGCACTACAAAAGTGACTGTCCAAAATTGAAGAAGGACAAGAAGCCAAAGAAGCACTTCAAGACCAAGAAGAGTCTGATGGTGACATTCGATGAATCAGAGTCAGAGGATGTTGACTCTGATGGTGAAGTCCAAGGACTCATGGCTATTGTCAAAGACAAAGGAACAGAGTCAAAGGAAGCTGTTGACTCTGACTCAGAATCAGAAGGAGATCCAGACTCTGACGATGAAAATGAGGTATTTGCTTCCTTCTCTACCTCTGAACTGAAACATGCTTTGTCTGATATCATGGATAAGTATAACTCCTTGTTGTCTAAGCATAAGAAGCTGAAAAAGAACTTATCTGCTGTTTCTAAAACTCCTTCTGAACATGAGAAAATCATATCTGATTTGAAAAATGATAACCATGCTTTAGTTAATTCTAACTCTGTGCTTAAGAATCAAATTGCAAAGTTAGAAGAAGTTATTGCCTGCGATGCCTCTGATAGTAATCATGAATCTAAGTATGAAAAATCTTTTCAAAGATTCCTGGCTAAAAGCGTAGATAGAAGCTTAATGGCTTCAATGATCTATGGTGTAAGCAGAAATGGAATGCATGGCATTGGCTATTCTAAACCAATTAGAAATGAGCCTTCTGTGTCTAAAGCTAAATCCTTGTATGAATGCTTTGTTCCCTCTGGTACCATATTGCCTGATTCTGTACCTGCTGAAGTTGCTAAAAACCCTCTTAAAAAGGGATCTTTCTCTATGACTAAATATCATGCAAATATTCCTTTAAAATATCATGTTGAGACACCCAAGGTGATCAGAACCCTTGGGGTAACTAACAAAAGAGGACCCAGAAAGTGGGTACCTAAGGACAAGATTATCTATGTTGCAGATATCCTTGATAGCTCCACTGAAACACCAATCATGGTATCTGGACAGTGGATGCTCGCGTCACATGACGGGAGAAAAGCGTATGTTCCGAGAGCTGAAACTTAAGCCTGGAGGCGAAGTTGGCTTTGGAGGAAATGAAAAGGGTAAAATTATTGGTACTGGTACTATTTGTGTAGATAGTAGTCCATGCATTGATAATGTTTTATTGGTAGACGGCTTAACACATAACTTATTGTCTATAAGTCAATTAGCTGACAAGGGTTATGATGTTATATTCAATCAAAAGTCCTGCCGGGCTGTAAGTCAGATCGATGGCTCTGTTCTGTTTAACAGCAAGAGGAAGAACAACATTTATAAGATCAGATTATCTGAGTTGGAGGCTCAGAATGTGAAGTGCCTTCTGTCTGTTAATGAAGAGCAGTGGGTATGGCATAGACGGTTAGGGCATGCCAGTATGAGAAAGATTTCTCAGCTGAGCAAGCTAAACCTTGTCAGGGGCTTACCCAATCTGAAGTTCGCTTCAGACGCTCTTTGTGAAGCATGTCAGAAAGGCAAATTCACAAAAGTCCCTTTCAAGGCAAAGAATGTTGTCTCAACCTCAAGGCCGTTAGAACTTCTGCATATCGACCTGTTTGGACCAGTGAAAACTGAGTCTATAGGTGGCAAGAGATATGGGATGGTTATCGTTGATGACTATAGCCGCTGGACATGGGTAAAGTTTCTAACCCGCAAGGATGAGTCTCATGCTGTGTTCTCTACCTTCATTGCTCAAGTGCAAAACGAGAAGGCTTGTAGAATTGTGCGTGTCAGAAGTGACCATGGTGGAGAGTTTGAGAATGACAAGTTTGAGAGTCTGTTTGATTCCTATGGAATTACACATGATTTCTCTTGTCCCAGAACTCCTCAACAAAATGGTGTTGTTGAGAGGAAGAATAGAACTCTTCAGGAGATGGCTAGAACCATGCTCCAAGAAACTGGCATGGCTAAGCACTTTTGGGCAGAGGCAGTAAATACAGCATGTTACATTCAGAACAGAATCTCTGTGAGACCAATTCTGAAAAAGACTCCTTATGAATTGTGGAAGAACATAAAACCCAACATTTCTTATTTTCATCCTTTTGGCTGTGTTTGTTATGTTCTCAATACTAAGGATAGATTGCATAAATTTGATGCTAAATCTTCTAAGTGTCTATTACTTGGTTATTCTGATAGATCTAAAGGTTTTAGATTTTATAATACTGATGCTAAGACTATTGAAGAATCTATTCATGTTAGATTTGATGATAAGCTTGACTCTGACCAGTCAAAGCTAGTTGAAAAGTTTGCAGATTTAAGCATTAATGTTTCTGACAAAGGCAAAGCTCCAGAGGAAGTTGAGCCAGAGGAAGATGAACCAGAGGAAGAAGCTGGTCCCTCTAACTCACAAACTCTGAAGAAGAGCAGAATCACTGCAGCTCATCCTAAGGAATTGATTCTGGGCAACAAAGATGAACCAGTCAGAACCAGATCTGCCTTCAGACCCTCTGAAGAGACCTTGCTGAGTCTGAAAGGATTGGTGTCCTTAATTGAACCCAAGTCCATAGATGAAGCTCTTCAGGACAAGGATTGGATTCTGGCCATGGAAGAAGAATTGAATCAATTCTCCAAGAACGATGTTTGGAGCTTAGTGAAGAAGCCTGAGAATGTCCATGTTATTGGAACGAAATGGGTATTCAGAAACAAGCTAAATGAGAAAGGAGATGTAGTCAGAAACAAGGCAAGGCTAGTTGCTCAAGGCTACAGCCAGCAGGAAGGAATAGACTACACTGAAACATTTGCTCCAGTAGCAAGACTGGAAGCAATCAGACTATTGATTTCTTTCTCAGTAAATCACAACATAGTTCTACATCAGATGGACGTAAAGAGTGCCTTCCTAAATGGTTATATCTCAGAGGAAGTCTATGTTCATCAACCCCCAGGTTTTGAAGATGAAAAGAAACCAGACCATGTGTTCAAATTGAAGAAATCACTCTACGGTCTGAAGCAAGCTCCCAGAGCATGGTATGAGAGACTTAGCTCATTCCTTCTGGAGAATGAGTTTGTAAGGGGTAAAGTAGATACAACTCTCTTTTGCAAGACTTATAAAGATGATATCTTAATTGTGCAAATTTATGTTGATGATATTATATTTGGTTCTGCTAATCAATCTCTATGCAAAGAATTTTCTGAGATGATGCAGGCTGAATTTGAGATGAGTATGATGGGAGAATTAAAGTACTTTCTGGGAATACAAGTTGATCAAACACCAGAAGGAACATATATCCATCAGAGCAAGTACACTAAGGAACTTCTGAAGAAGTTCAATATGCTGGAATCTACAGTGGCCAAGACTCCAATGCATCCAACATGCATTCTGGAAAAAGAAGATATAAGTGGTAAAGTATGTCAGAAGCTCTATCGTGGCATGATAGGTTCACTTCTGTACTTAACTGCATCTAGGCCAGACATACTATTTAGTGTTCATTTATGTGCTCGTTTCCAATCAGATCCAAGGGAAACCCACTTAACTGCTGTTAAGAGGATCCTAAGGTATCTGAAAGGCACCACTAACCTTGGCTTGATGTATAAGAAAACATCAGAGTATAAGCTTTCAGGTTATTGTGATGCTGATTATGCTGGAGATAGAACAGAGAGAAAAAGTACTTCTGGAAATTGTCAATTTCTGGGAAGCAATCTAGTCTCATGGGCAAGCAAGAGGCAATCAACCATTGCTCTATCAACTGCAGAGGCAGAATATATCTCAGCAGCAATATGCAGCACTCAGATGCTCTGGATGAAACATCAGCTGGAGGATTATCAGATCCTTGAGAGCAATATCCCAATCTATTGTGATAACACTGCTGCAATTTCGTTGAGCAAGAATCCTATCTTGCATTCAAGGGCAAAGCACATTGAGGTAAAGTATCACTTCATTAGAGATTATGTGCAGAAGGGCGTACTTCTTCTGAAGTTTGTTGATACTGACCATCAATGGGCAGATATCTTTACAAAGCCCTTAGCTGAAGATAGATTTAATTTTATTCTGAAAAATCTAAACATGGACTTTTGTCCAGAGTGAAGATAGATCAGAACCTCTGACTATGATACTTCTTGATCAGAAGATGTCTAGTCCAGAAGGTAACTCAATCAGAGTGTGTGTGCCCACTGGTACTGACTCTGAAGCTGAGACAACAACACGTGCGTCAGAATTTCTGATGCATAGTTCCTTGTGCCCGTGTGACAGTCTGTTGTGATTGCGTGTAGATATGCTTATCTTCTGTGTGTGGTTGTGTATTTTACTGTTACTGTCTATCTTTAATTTTCAACCGTTGATCTTAAAGTGCTTTTTGAATCAACAACGGTTATTTGATAAAACCCACTATACACACACGTTCTCTCTCACTTCCGGTTTTCACTCTCGCACTCCCTGCTTTTCAAAACCGCCTCCTTCGTGATTTCTCTCTCGATCTCTCTTCATCCTTCAAACTTCATCTTCTACCTCAAACCTTCAACCTCTTCAAAATGGTGAGACAAACCAGAAGATCTACTGCAGATGCACCTCAGTTCCCTCACATGGTAGTCGGGTTGGCAACGGGTCAACGGGGCTCTGAGAACCCAGCACAAGAACAAGCTCAAGCTCAAGAGGAGATTGTTCCTATTGCAGAACGGGGCTGTGCCGTTCACTGTGTATTTCCTCCTGAGGAACTCCAAGTCCTTGCAGAATGGAGATTCAACCTCGACAACTTGGCTGCAAATGGGTTTGATCTCCGTCCTGAAGTCCAAGCTCAAGGTTGGGGAAACTACTTCAATCGACTTCGAGGACCGGTGTATGAGAAGCTGGTAAAGGAATTCTGGAAGCACGCTGATTGTGATGACACTCAGGTGGTCTCTTACATACTGGGTAGGAAGATCATCATCACGGAGAAGTCATTCGTGAATCTGCTAGGTGCAGAAACTGCTCATGGGTATCGGTTCTCACTGACGGAATCGAAGCTGAAACCCAGAACCAAGGACATCGTCAACAAGGCCCTGTACACCACCTTCAAACCGGGCAAGACGAGCTACAAAGTGATGGACCTTCAACCCAAACTCAGGGTCTGGCACAAGATCCTGCTCAACTGCATCAATCAACGACCAAAGGGCAGTTCTCCAGACTACATCAACTTCAATCAGAAGGCGATGCTGTTCTTCATTCAAGACAAGGAGAAGATCTGCCTTCCCTACTTCCTGTTCTCCTATTTGAAGGAATGCATCCGGAAGTCTCGCACCACCTCCTCCATCAAGTCAGCCATCAAATATATCCCTTTTGGGAGGCTGATCTCAGACTTTCTCATTGAAAGCAACTTGGTGCAAGATTTGATCAATGCTGGTTGCACAGAGGATTTGAGCACAATTGTTAGCGATGTCTTCACTGCCAACTCTCTGAAGAAGATGGGTTTGGTCTAGAAGAAGATTGCTCCTGCTCATGAGGACACATCTTCTGAGATCAGAGGAAGAAGAATGCCTCTGAATGACTACCCTCTGTGGACTCAAGCAGACCATCCTGAAGCCATCAGATGCTATGTTGAAGACCTCAGGGCTCAAGGATTCGAGATTGACCTTGATGATTTCGTCAGCAGACTTCCACCAGCTCCAGAGTTTCCTTCTCCTCCCAAGAAGAAAACCAAGAGGAAGATGGTTCTGGACGAATCCTCAGAGGAATCTGATGTCCCTCTGGTCAAGAAGGCGAAGAGCAAGCCTGATGATGATGATGGTGATGATAGTGAGGATGGTCCTCCAAAGAAGAAGCAGAAGAAAGTCAGAATTGTGGTGAAGCCTACTCGGGTGGAACCAGCTGCTGCAGAGGTCAGAAGGACTGAACCTCCTGCCAGAGTGACTCGATCATCAGCACATACAAGTAAGCCTGCACTTACCTCTGATGATGATTTGAATTTATTTGATGCACTCCCAATTTCTGCCTTACTCCAACACTCTTCAAATCCCCTCACTCCTATTCATGAATCCCAGCCAGCCGCACAAACCACCTCTCCACCACATTCCCCAAGATCTTCATTCTTTCAACCTTCTCCTACTGAAGCACCACTCTGGAATTTGCTTCAGAACCAACCCTCTAGGTCAGAAGATCCAACCTCTCTCCTTACCATTCCATACGACCCATTAACTTCTGAACCCATCATCCCCAACCAACCAGAACCCAAACCAACAGAACCACAACCCAGAACGTCTGATCACTCTGCTCCCAGAGCATCAGCACGTCCTGCTGTCAGAACCACGGATACAGACTCTTCCTCAGCCTTCACACCTGTATCCTTCCCCATCAATGTCTTTGACTCTCCTCCCTCCAATACCTCTGAATCACTTAGAAAATTCATGGAGGTTAGGAAAGAGAAGGTATCTGCCTTGGAAGAATATTACCTTACCTGTCCAAGCCCTAGGCAATATCCTGGCCCTAGACCTGAACGTCTAGTTGACCCAGATGAACCTATCTTGGCCAATCCTATCCAAGAGGCAGACCCCTTAGTCCAACAGGCTCACCCTGTCCCTGACCAACAAGAGCCAATTCAACCAGACCCTGAACCTGAACAATCAGTATCTAACCAATCCTCGGTTAGATCACCTCACCCTCTGGTTGAAACTTCAGACCCTCACCGTGGAACCTCTGAACCCAATGCTCCCATAATTAACATTGGTTCTCCACAAGGTGCCTCTGAAGCTCATAGCAGCAATCACCCAGCCTCTCCTGCACCCAACCTCTCCATCATTCCCTATACTCACCTTCAACCCACATCTCTCTCTGAGTGCATCAATATTTTCAATCATGAAGCCTCCTTGAGGCTCCGCAATGTGCACGGTCAGACTGACCTCAGTGAGAATGCTGAAAATGTGGCTGATGAGTGGAACAATTTGAGCACTTGGCTGGTAGCTCAGTTTCCCGTTATGCTGCAGCTCCTGCATGCAGAGGGAAGTCAGAGCATTGAGGCTGCAAAGCAAAGGTTTGCTAGGAGGGTGGCTCTTCATGAACTCGAACAGAGAACCAAGCTTCTTGAAGCCATTGAAGAAGCCAAGAGACAGAAAGAACAAGAAGAAGAAGCTGCCCGTCAAGCAGCAGCTCAGGCTGAACAAGCCAGACTTGAGGCCGAACGTCTTGAAGCTGAGGCTGAGGCAGAGCGACTTGCACCAGTTCTGTTTACTCCTGCTGCTTCTGCTTCCATTCCAGAACCTCAAGCTGCTCAGAACGTTCCTTCAAGCTCTACTCCGACAAGCTCATCCAGACTCGACATCATGGAACAACGTCTTGACACTCATGAATCCATGCTGATTGAGATGAAGCACATGATGATGGAACTTCTGCGCCGTACTGACAAATCTTAGTTTTTAGGATCTCTTCTTTTTCTTCCTTTTCCTTTTTATTTAACGTTGTTTTATTTAAACTCTGCTTATTTACTTATTTTAATTTGTTCATTTGTGATTCTATATGCATATATCTATATATATTTGTGGCACATATGTTTGCAAAACCTGTTTTATTCATAATTGTTCTATGTTTACATCATAATTCTTTCCATCATACATTATTCCCTATCTCTAGAATGGAGGATCCTTCCTCATTCTTCTGCATTCTTGGCGCTGCTCCACTCTTTCCTTCTCCAGACGATCCAATGCATACTCTATGTTGCCAAGTTTGATGCTCAGATCATCTTTTTCTAGACTATCTTCTGTCGTCTTGAGTCTCTTTTCCACAGTCTCCTTCTCTTCCAGCAGATTCAGCTCCCGCTGGCAAAGCTCCTGAATCTCTTCCACGAAGCAGAGGAACTCCTTCAGATCTTTCTCCATCTCTGGACCAAGATCTTCTTCAAGCAGTGTCTTCGTCAGCTCTTGTATGGTCTTTGTATCATCGGGATGCCTAATATTGAGGAACATATCTTCCTCAAACGCCTTCCTTCTGAGCTCTTCTAATGCCATTCTGTATGATGCCATTTTTTTCTCTGAATATTATTCGAGGTGTGAAGCTTACCTTTCTCTCCAACGTTTTTATAGGCTTCACTTTCTCTCTGAAAGTTAATGCTCTTACAGTTTCTCGAGGTTAAGTACTTGGTAACTGACCCTTCTATTTCCTCACTTGACCGGTGGTAAACGTTCATCCCTTGCATTAACTCTTCTATTTATTATCGCCTCACTCTGATTCTTACATCGTCTTCATTTTCTTTCAACTTAGACCTTCTCTAAGGGGGAAGTACCTTGTACTTCAAGCTAAGTTTTTCACACCCCAAGCTTTTTGCTTATGACAAAAAGGGGGAGTAAACCCAGTTTTTGATGTGTAAGATGTGTTAGTGTGATTTATTTTTCTTTTGGAGAATTTAAGAGTTCCACCTTCATGACCATAGATGTGTCACTGGGCAAATACAAGGAATACATTTCACTTCTTCTGAAGTGATTCTAAGTTGACTCTGATACCCAAGACTCTGATACCTTGTCCATGACTCTGATCACTTATGCGCTCTGATTATTCGTTTTTCATCTATGTCATAAGCTTTTCACTCTGAACTCTTATATGATTTAGCTCAGAATCTAGACTTTACTAACGTTTTCATCAAGTATTAGATTCAGGGGGAGCTAAGCTCAGAATCAAGCAGTGACTTGAATTCAGAATGAGCAAGATAAACTATTCACATCAGGATAAGTCTTATTCTATATCTCTAAACTCTGAGTGAATTCAGTTTAATGTTTAAGAATTGTTCATCAAAAATCTTAGTTTTGTCATCATCAAAAAGGGGGAGATTGTAAGATCAAGTTTTGATCTAGTAGTACAACTCTATGTTTTGATGATTACAAGTTAACCTTTTGATATGAACAATTGTGGTACTCTAACGTGTTTTTCTGAGTGTGCTATTTACAGGCTCTGACCCTGACTCAATTTCACACAAATCAGAAGCACTGTGTATAAAGGGTAACCCAAGCAACGCTTTCGCATTCACCATGTTCAGTATGAACAGTGGAAAAGCTTCAGAAGATCTGAAGCTATACAAACTCTGATGAGGACTCAGTCGCTAGAAGCTCTGATGATCCAGAAGTTCTGACAACCAAGAAACACTGAAGGTTCAGATGTTCCGATGGTGTAGAAGACTCTGAAGATCCAGAAGCTGAATAGTGGAAACTCTGAAGTCCAGAAGCAAGAAACTCTGAAGGCCATGTTCTTCCCTCTGAGTTCAGAATCAGAAGATACAATGGTCAGAGGATCTGTGCTTTCCCTCTGACTCTGATCAACCTGCTTCACAAGTTCCAATACGAAGCATTCCTCTGATCAGAAGTCTCCTAGGTTAAAAGGTCAAGTCGCTATCCAAGTACAAAAGCAAGTGTACCTTCCTGACGACCTACCTAACGTTCTCAGCCACAGCAGAAGCTGGATTTTCCAGAACTGCCCTCCAACGGTAGCATTTCCATGCAACGCTCAACCCTAATCCTTGGAGTATATATAGAGGCTGAAGATTGAAAGAAGCGGCAAGAAGAAAAAAAAAAAAAAAAAAAAATATACAAGAAGCAATACACACGCGCAAGACATATTCTAAGCTTTCTTTCATCTTGTAATTTATTTTAGTTTACACTCAGCTTATTCAGAAGCAAACCCTTGTAAACACCAACCTCAAACAGTTGTTTGATTTTCCTTTAGGAGATCAAGGTTGATCGGATCCTAGAGAAGACTAAGAGAGTGAATCTTAGTGTGAGCTAAGTCAGTGTAATTGTTAGTCACTTGTAGGTTTCAAGTGCAGTTGTAACTCTTACCTGATTAGTGGATTGCCTTCATTCTAAGAAGGAAGAAATCACCTTAACGGGTGGACTGGAGTAGCTTGAGTGATTTATCAAGTGAACCAGGATAAAATCCTTGTGTGCTTTTCTATCTCTATCTTTTGCACTTAGTTCTCGAAAAGATTTGTTAAAATCTTTAAGGTGGTAGTTTTTGTACTGAAAACGTTATTCAAACCCCCCCTTTCTACCGTTTTTCATACCTTCAGCTGGGAGGCTCTGCTTGGTGAAATCGGTGCTTGCTTCCATTCCAACTTATACAATGCAAATGTCCTGGCTGCCTTCTACTATTACTTTTGAGATTCATAAAGCCATGCGCAGATTCATTTGGTCGAAACGGGGTGGAGCCCGTGGTTGGCACTTGGTCCGATGGGATACCCTCTTAGAAGAGAAGGAGCACGACAGTCTTGCGGTGAGAGACATGAGGTTGGCGAATACGGCTATGCTAGGTAAAGCAGTGTGGAGTTTGATTCATAAACCTGGTAAACTATGGGTATGGGTTTTATCCCATAAATATCTAAGAAATTCTTCCCTGTTCCAAGCTCGGGCCTCTCCATCTGCTTCCTCGGTTTGGAAGGGCATTCTCCGGGCAAGGGACCAACTCAGGGAAGGTTTCAAGTTCCGGCTGGGAGATGGGGCCTCGTTTATTTGGTATTCCGACTGGTCTGGAACGGGAATGGTGGCGGAGAAACTCCCCTATGTCCATGTATCTGACACGGAGCTGTGTATGGCTGATGTGATTCGCAATGGCAACTGGAATTTTGACACTCTACACTATCCTCCCGGAAGATGTGAACCACCTCTTCACGAGAGTCCATCCTAATCTTATGCCGGGTCGTGGTGATACGTGGGTCTAGGAACATAGCAACAAAGGGATGTACTCAGTTAAGGAAGGTTATGATTGTAAGATCAAGATTTGGTCATGTGGTACAACTCTATGTTTTGATGATAACAAGTATTTATTTGTGGATGAACAACTATGATACTCTAATGTTTGTCTTGAGTGTTTTGACAAACAGGTTCTGATTCTGACACCAGAAGATATATTCGTCAGAGGATCTGAAGATCAGAGGATCTGAGGATCAGAGGATCAGAAGATCAGAGGATCTGAGGATCAGAGGATCTGAAGATCAGAGGATCAGAGGATCAGAGGATCAGAAGATCAGAGGATCAGAAGATCTGAGGATCAGAAGATCTGAAGACCAGAAGCTCTGAGGGACCAGAGGCTCTGAAGGTCCAGAAGCTCTGAAGGTCCAGAAGCAGAAGTTACGAAGGTCAGAGGATCCAAGCATCCCTCTGACTCTGATCACCAAGCTTCACAAGTTCCAACACGAAGCATAACTCTGATCAGAAGTCAATGGTTAAAGGCAAATGTCTCTATCGAGAAGTACAAGAGCAGTGTACTATTCTGAAATGCCTACCTACCAAGGTTCAGCCACAGCAGGTTCTGGAAGTTCCAGAAATGCCCTCCAACGGTCATATTCTCTCAACAGAAATATCCTTTGCACCTTGGACTATAAAAGGCTGAAGAAAAGAAGAAAGCTGAGAGAGAGAAATAAAGAGCTGCAATACAAGAAAAGAATCAAGCCTCTACTTTCTTCATCTGTTCTTATTTAGTTTACACTCAGCTTATTTAGAAGCAAACCTTTGTAAACACCAACCTCAAACAGTTGTTTGATTTTCCTTAAGGGACCGGGTAGGTCAGTATCCTTAAGAAGACTAAGAGAGTGAATCTTAGTGGTGATTCCTTTAGGAGATCAAGGTTGATCGGATCCTAGAGAAGACTAAGAGAGTGAATCTTAGTGATAGCTAAGTCAGTGTATTGTTAGTCACTTGTAGGTTTCAAGTGCAGTTGTAACAATTATCTGATTAGTGGATTGCCTTCATTCTAAGAAGGAAGAAATCACCTTAACGGGTGGACTGGATTAGCTTGAGGGATTTATCAAGTGAACCAGGATAAAATACTTGTGTGCTTCTCTCTTCTCTCTATCTTTATCCGCTGCACCATCTATCTTAGAGAAACCGAAAAGATTTACTTTAAATCTTAAGGGGAAAGTTTTTTATATTCAAAACTCTATTCAACCCCCCCCCTTCTAGTCGTTTTTCACACCTTCAATTGGTATCAGAGCGCAAGTTCTGATTACCACACTTAACAGTGTTCAGTAGATCCGGGCCAGTGTGAAAAACTCATGGATTCCACCACTACTACGAGCAAATATCAATACAGTGCAAGACCACCTATCTTTGATGGTCAGAGATTTGATTTTTGGAAAGATAGAATCAAAAGCTTCTTTCTTGGCTTTGATCCTGATCTTTGGGATTTTGTTGTTGATGGTTACACCCCTCCTGTTGATAAACATGGTGTAAAGATCCCAAGGGAGAAGATGAGTGAAGATCAAAAGAAGGAGTTCAGAGATCATCACAGATCAAGAGCTATTCTGCAAAGTGCCATTTCATATGAAGAATATGAGAAAATTACTGATCGTGATTCCGCCAAGGGCATATTTGATTCCTTAAATATGACACATGAAGGAAACAAAAAGGTGAAAGAGACAAAGGCGTTGTCTCTGATCAAGCAGTATGAATCCTTCCAAATGGAACCTGACGAATCCATTGAGGATATGTTTTCCAGATTTCAATTGCTCGTAGCTGGAATAAGACCTCTCAACAAAAGCTACACTACAAAAGATCATGTCATAAGGGTCATCAGAAGTCTTCCTGAAAGCTGGATGCCTTTAGTGACTTCCATAGAGCTTACAAGAGATGTTGAGCATATGAGTTTAGAAGAACTCATCAGCATACTGAAATGCCATGAGCTGAAGCGCTCTGAGAAGGCTAAATCTGAGAAGTCAAAAGCTCTCCAAGCTGAAGCAGAAGACTCTAAAGATTCTGATGAGGATGAGCTGACTCTGATATCCAGAAAGCTCAACTGCATCTGGAAGCACAGGCAGAGCAAATTCAAAGGCTCATCAAAGGACAAAAAGTCAAAGAAGCATTTCAAGACCAAGAAGAGTCTGATGGTGACTTTTGATGAATCAGAATCAGAGGATGTTGACTCTGATGGTGAAGTCCAAGGACTCATGGCTATTGTCAAAGACAAAGGAGCAGAGTCAAAGGAAGCTGTTGACTCTGACTCAGAATCAGAAGGAGATCCAGACTCTGACGATGAAAATGAGGTATTTGACTCTTTCTCAACTTCTGAACTTAAAGATGCTTTGTCTGAAATTATGGATAAATATAACTCTCTCTTGACTAAGCATAAAAGGTTGAAAAAGAATTTCTCTGCTGCCTCTGAAACTTCTTCTGAACATGAGAAAATCATATCTGATTTGAAAAATGATAACCATGCTTTAGTTAATTCTAACTCTGTGCTTAAGAATCAAATTGCTAAGTTAGAAGAAGTTATTGCCTGCGATGCCTCTGATAGTAAGCATGAATCTAAGTATGAAAAAACTTTTCAAAGATTCCTGGCTAAAAGCGTAGATAGAAGCTTGATGGCTTCATTGATCTATGGCGTGAGCAGAAATGGAATGCGTGGCATTGGGTATTCTAAACCATTTAGAAATGAGCCCTCTGTGCCTAAAGCTAAATCTTTGTATGAATGCTTTGTTCCCTCTGGTACCATATTGCCTGACCCTGTACCTGCTGAAGCTGCTAAACCTCCTCTTATAAAGGGATCTTTCTCCATGTCTAAATATCATGCAAAAATTCTTTTACATTATCCTGTTGAAAGACCCAAAGTTGTCAGAACTTCTGGGCTAACTAACAAGAAAGGACCCAGAAAGTGGGTACCTAGGGATAAGATTATATATGTTGCAGATATCTTCAATAGGTCCATCGAAACTCCAACCATGGAACCTGGACAGTGGATGCAGGCAACACATGACGGGAGAAAGGCATATGTCCCAAGATCCAAAACTTGAACCTGAAGGTGAAGTTAATCTTGGAGGCATCAGTAGAGTAAGATTTGGTCAAGTCAAAGCTAGCTGAAAAAGCTTGCAGAGATGAGCATGACTGTTTCAGATAGAAACAAAGACTCAGAACTTGTCAAACCAGAAGCAACAACATCAGAAGATGCTACTACAACTTCTGACTTGCGTCATCAGAAGAAGAGTAGGTTCATAGCTTCTCATTCTGAAGCATCTGAAGATGGAATTTTTTCCAGAATGGAGATGTCACCAGAACCACACTTCTGCTCTCATCAGAAGATATGTTAATCAGAAGCCAAGTATCCCTTGGTATTCCTTCTGAGGGGGAGTATTTCGTCTTATGCTCTTACTATTTTTTTTCCACCTTCATTCTTTTTGCTTATGACAAAAAGGGGGAGAACTTATAGTATCTTGACAACTCCTATATTATTTAGCTCAGAATCTAGATATTACTAACGTTGATATTAAGTATTAGATTCAGGGGGAGCTTAGCTCAGAATCAAGCACGAGTCTTGGATTCAGAAGGAGCAAGATAAACCATACACATCAGGATAAGTTTTAACTCTGATACCTTATACTCTGAGTGTATTCAGTTTATTTGTTTAGAGTTGCTCATCAAAATACATGGTTTTGTCATCATCAAAAAGGGGGAGATTGTAAGATCAAGATTTGGTCATGTGGTACAACTCTATGTTTTGATGATAACAAGTATTTATTTGTGGATGAACAACTATGATACTCTAATGTTTGTCTTGAGTGTTTTGACAAACAGGTTCTGATTCTGACACCAGAAGATATATTCGTCAGAGGATCTGAAGATCAGAGGATCAGAGGATCTGAAGATCAGAGGATCTGAGGATCAGAGGATCAGAGGATCAGAAGATCAGAGGATCAGAAGATCTGAGGATCAGAAGATCTGAAGACCAGAAGCTCTGAGGGACCAGAGGCTCTGAAGGTCCAGAAGCTCTGAAGGTCCAGAAGCAGAAGTTACGAAGGTCAGAGGATCCAAGCATCCCTCTGACTCTGATCACCAAGCTTCACAAGTTCCAACACGAAGCATAACTCTGATCAGAAGTCAATGGTTAAAGGCAAATGTCTCTATCGAGAAGTACAAGAGCAGTGTACTATTCTGAAATGCCTACCTACCAAGGTTCAGCCACAGCAGGTTTTGGAAGTTCCAGAAATGCCCTCCAACGGTCATATTCTCTCAACAGAAATATCCTTTGCACCTTGGACTATAAAAGGCTGAAGAAAAGAAGAAAGCTGAGAGAGAGAAATAAAGAGCTGCAATACAAGAAAAGAATCAAGCCTCTACTTTCTTCATCTGTTCTTATTTAGTTTACACTCAGCTTATTTAGAAGCAAACCTTTGTAAACACCAACCTCAAACAGTTGTTTGATTTTCCTTAAGGGACCGGGTAGGTCAGTATCCTTAAGAAGACTAAGAGAGTGAATCTTAGTGGTGATTCCTTTAGGAGATCAAGGTTGATCGGATCCTAGAGAAGACTAAGAGAGTGAATCTTTGTGATAGCTAAGTCAGTGTATTGTTAGTCACTTGTAGGTTTCAAGTGCAGTTGTAACAATTATCTGATTAGTGGATTGCCTTCATTCTAAGAAGGAAGAAATCACCTTAACGGGTGGACTGGATTAGCTTGAGGGATTTATCAAGTGAACCAGGATAAAATACTTGTGTGCTTCTCTCTTCTCTCTATCTTTATCCGCTGCACCATCTATCTTAGAGAAACCGAAAAGATTTACTTTAAATCTTAAGGGGAAAGTTTTTTATATTCAAAACTCTATTCAACCCCCCCCTTCTAGTCGTTTTTCACACCTTCAATTGGAAAGTTTTTTATATTCAAAACTCTATTCAACCCCCCCCTTCTAGTCGTTTTTCACACCTTTAATGATTGGCTGAGAGCGTAGTTGAGAACAGAGGAAGGCGTTAACAGAAAATGGATTTGGAAACTTGCGGTACCGGAGAGGGTCAGAACTTTCATCTGGTTGGTGGTTTGCAAGGGCCTTCAAACCAATGAGCACCGATTTCGTTGCCAGCTCGCCCCTTCTCCTGCCTGTACTCGTTGCTCTGCGGTCATGGAGGACGCGTTTCATTGCTTACGGGAATGTCCCCATACGCGGGAACTATGGGCTCGTATGGGAGCCTTCTCTTGGAGGGGCTTTCGAGAGATGGACCTGGAAAAATGGATTAAAACCCAATACTGCGGTAGTAATGCCATGAAATTCCTATCCTGTATCTGGGGAGCCTGGAAATGGAGATCCAATATGATATTTGACGAGAGACCCTGGACGATTGATGAAGCCTGGAAACGTATTTGTTTGGACCATGATGACTTCTGTAGAGTGTTTCTTCAGTCCACGGAAAACGGTGATGGCGTTTTCCTCTATAAGAGATGGTCTCCTCCTTCAGTGGGCTTTGTGAAATTGAACGTGGACGGTAGCTATGGACCAATTGACAAATGCATGGGTGGTGGCGGAGTGTTCCGAAACAATCACGACACCTGTATGAGGGAGTTGTCTACGCATAAGACTGGCGGTAATCCCTTTCTAGTGGAGCTTGGGGCTCTACGTGTTGGTGTAGAACTCGGCTGGGACTCAGGCTATAGAAATTTGATCGTTGAGATGGATTGCGGGGAAGTTATGACAGCGTTGTAAGATCCTGACATTGCCTGCTTTGTCCCTGACATTGGAAGTGTGCGCTCTCTGCTCGGGCGAGAGTGGGTGGGAAGACTGGAAACCATTTCCCGTGACTGCAATATAGCAGCAGATTGGTTAGCAAAGCATGGGGCACAGGATGAGTCAGAAGAGTTCCGTATCTGGTGGGATCCTGCCGTCGAGCTGCAACCTCTTCTGCTCAAGGATAGCTTAGTTTCTTAGTTTTGTTTTCTGTTGTTTAACTTCCGATGTACCAAAAAAAACATACCACTTTCAAAAAAAAACTTATGTAACAGGCCACAACTTTTGCAATTTTCGGTTGCAGCTATTTAATGTACAAAAACAAACTGTTGGGCCCAATAGCATCAAAATAAGACTCAACCAATAAAAAAGACCAATATTTAAGCAAAAGGACATCAGACAATGAAAAACCCTAGCAAGTAGCAACCAATTGTAGCGGCACCAGCACAATACAGCAGCGACAGTGCAGCACACAACACAAGCAGCTCTCTCTCTCTCCTTCTCCCTCTCTCACTCACATACACACACACACACGAGTGACGCACCTATTATTTTCAACCAACACTTATGAAACCATGAATCTTGAATCTTTGTTCTCTCTTTGCAACTAAGTGCTTCCCTGTGTATGCTGTCTTTAATTTTGACGTTTCTTTTTTCGAAAAATGCTGAATCAACGGTTCAACCGAGCCTGGTCTGAGTCATCGGTTTTTGACCGAACCGACCGAGTATACTCGGTTCACACTAAATCATTTGCATGGCCGATCCGATGCTTAACTCAAACCGGTCAAGGGTCTGGTTCACGATTCAATTGGTCGAACCGGCCGGTTCGAGCCGAGTTAAATAACACTGATTCTATGTATTAATGTATGCATGTATGTTGTCTGGGCTTTGGCCCTAAAAACTGTATGCATGCCACTGTGTTATTTTTTTATATCAAAATTTATATTGATGAGGACATTATAAGGATTTACAACCCTCTTAAAAGGGATAAAACTAGCAAAGTTGGAAAACAACGAACTCAAAATTCTTTTCAGGATTTGTCTTATCCTTAGAATCTTTCTTCGTGTAGTTGTAGACTTCTTGACAATCAATTTCTCATTTGCTCCACATTTTTGTATGATCTCTTCTCGTTTGTTCTAGGAAAGTAGTGGGCCTAGTTTACGACTTTAGGTTTTCATTGTAGGAATGGACTAATGTGGGCCACGATATGTATCCTGTATTATTTCTCAATATTTTCTAGAACACTCTTAAGAGTGTCATTGGTCGTTAGTTTAGGAGGTCTCAACTTCTTTGAGAGCTTGTTAAACATCCTTTTTCCTCAGTTTTTAAGCCTGATATCCTCTCTTGATCTTGTTGGATGGAAACCATTTAAGCCATGAGATCTGAGTTTTCCATTTCTGCCTCTTCTAAGGATCTGTGTTTTCCCTCGTACCCCGTTTTCTCTTATTCAAAGTATAAGACTACATATGGAGACACTCAAGCAAAGAAGAGAATAAACAAAGAGCATCAAAGGAAGACGAGACAAGCGAAGGAAGTCAAACATGCCTCATCGCCTAAGCAAGAAGATCAAAGAAAGAGTCAAAGCTACAAGACAATCTACAAGTAATGGAACATCATATCTGCTAGATCCTCTAAAGCAAGAAAGAAGAAGAAGAGTCTGTTTTGCTTCCTCAAGCTTGCACAGTTGCACTTCATGACCAGCTAGAGAGGTGAACTGGCATTGCAAACACTGGTCGATCTCATAGACATAACTCACTACTTTATTTACTGGATAATCAAAATTCTACAGATAAAAGGACTCGTTTTAGCTTAACATATATCTTCATTTTTCCTAATATGTTTCTATTTTCCTGGAACTATGTCTTTATATATTTGTTTTCCTAATCTAGTTAAATGAGAAATAATCTAAGATATGAGAATTTTCATATTCTAACACTTTCTTTGAAGTGTAAGCTAACTTAGCTTTAAGCTTGATAAAAAATACCCTATATGAAAAAGGAAAAGCTAATGAGAGCTATTATCATTGCCACCGTTGTTTAGAGAAAAAGAGAAAAGAAGAGAGAACTAGGCAAGCTCGTCCTCATTGAAATCCTTTGAGATGGGATCTCCGCTTGATGATTCATTGGAGAAAAGAAGAGGCATTTCGAGAAAGAAGGAGGAGATAACCTTATTGTCGCCAAAGTTGTAGGAAGTCTCTAACACTGAAATTAAAACGTGAATTTTGAGATGATATGCTCTATCCATAAACACCATAACCTGTCACTCAAAAGAGCACAGTTCTTGAAATTTTTACTCATCTTCCTAGTGAAGCTTCTGAAATGAGTTGAAGAATTTAATCCAAGAGTGAAGTTATGAAGAAATCCTTTACGCCTAAAAAAAAAGGGATAGAACTTAGAAAATAAAGATTAAATTACATGTTAGACTATTATTATTATACTCTTATATACTACTACTATCTTTAACATTTTCCCACAAAACTGGGTGTCAAATTTCATACAATTCAGCGGCGGATCTTCTTAAACTTTTTTACTTTATCCTCCTCAATTATTTTTGTCAAGCTCCGCCATTGCTTGTGCTAAACTGATTTATCTTCTGAGAGAATAATGGCCAAAGAAAGAAGCATTGTCTGCAACTTACATGAAAGTAGAACTTCCGAAAGGAACAACCTCTATCATGAAATGAAATCTGCAGTTTCAGAAGGAAAGAAATCAGAACAAGCTTCACAATCAAATCATCTGAGAGAAAGCAGAGTAACTTAAGCATGAATCATCGTCTAAAGAATTGAAGAACGATAAAGAAAGATCGTTTGAAGCAGAATGAAGACGAGGGAAGAAGATTGATCATCTTAAGAATAAATCAAGCTTACACTTGGAGCAAGCTACAAAGTAAAATCAAGTACACTTCCTGTTGAAGAATAAGCCGAGAAAGCTTTGTGCAGATGTTTCAAAGATGAAATCTCAAGATCTAACACAATGCTATGCTGAAGATAATCGAACCGTGGTGTCACTATCATATTGTCATATCTGTACACCAACAGATAGAAGTTCAGACCTATGCTACATGCTAGATGGCAGAATACATCTTTACGGCAAAATGTCTTAATCAAACGGTACCACGCTTTGACACAAGTACACTTTGTACCGTTTGATCCAACAACTAGAATCTTCATGAAGAACAAGCTCCAACGACTATAATCCATCTCACAGAAGATTCAGAAGTATAAAGGGAAGAAGTGAAGACATGAAGACCAAGCTTTTAGCTCATCAGAGCGAGCTTCTGGGCATACATCTAAAGGAGCCTCTATGCTCGTGGATACACACCCATAACTTCAAAAGCCGATGACACACTCAAATGTATAGACATTAATCATCGTCTGCTTCAACATGGAGAGTTGATTTCTTAAGAGTCAAATCCTTTGTAACTTTCTCATGTATCAGAACATAAAGTACACTCCTAGAGTCAAATCCCATACAAAATACTTTATGATTTATGTGCTTAAATGTATCTACCATCATTCTTATTAGAAGAGACAATTTGTAGATGAAATGAACATTAGAAAGATCGTTTGAGGAGAAGTCCTTTAACCTTGTTGTAAAGGAGAAGTCTTGATAATACTTAGTGAGGATGAGTTATAAGAATACTCAATTTGCCTGGAGAGACAGGGTCCAAAGAATACTCATTTTGCCAAGGACTTGTAAGGAGAAGTCCTTGATACTTGATAGTCAATTCTTGGCGATGCGAAGGACTAGATATAGCTCTATCGTTTTGGGGGTGAACCAGGATAAAAATGCTGTTGTGCATCGTCTACTTCCCTGCCAATACATTTTCGCTGCACCAGACGATCCCAACTAAGATGATGAATCTTTTAATCGTTTAGAAATCCAAGTTTATGGATGACACAATTCACACCCCCCTTTCTTGTGCTACTCTAATCAGCTTCATTTGGTATCAGAGCTATGTCTTTGAATACTGACACCTTAATAGTTGTGGAGTAAAGATCTATGGGAGGAATCAAAGATCAACTCAAGTACTTAAACATTGAGGACTGCATGAAGATATTTAAAGGGGATCAAGCTAAAGATGTAGTCGGAAGCAATTAGATGATTCAACGAAGACCTCAGCATCAGTTAGAAGATCAGGGATAACGTCAAGCTCAGCTCATGAAGACTTCTTAAATACTTCGATCACCAAATCAAGGCCAGTCTGCAATCAAGGATAATGTCAAATCCTTCACCTAGATGAAGACATATTATGGCCAACTCCTGCTGATTTTTTGAACTTTGTGAATGACTCACCTGAAGAGTGTAAGATCAAGTTTTGATCTAGTAGTACAACTCTATGTTTTGATGATTACAAGTTAACCTTTTGATATGAACAATTGTGGTACTCTAACGTGTTTTTCTGAGTGTGCTATTTACAGGCTCTGACCTCTATTCAATCTCACACAAATCAGAAGCACTGTGCTTAAAGAGTGTCCCAAGCATCGCTTTCGCATTCACCATGTTCAGTATGAACAGTGGAAAAGCTTCAGAAGTTCTGAAGTTATACAAACTCTGATGTGGACTCAGTCACTAGAAGTTCTGAAGATCCAGAAGTTCTGACAACCAAGAAACACTGAAGGTTCAGATGGTGTAGGAGACTCTGGAGATCCAGAAGCTGAATAGTGGAAATTCTGATGTCCAGAAGCAAGAAACTCTGATGACCATGTACTTCCCTCTGAGTTCAGAATCAGAAGATACAACGGTCAGAGGATCTGTGCTTTCCCTCTGACTCTGATCAACCGGCTTCACAAGTTCCAACATGAAGCATTCCCCTGATCAGAAGTCTCCTAGGTTTAAAGGTCAAGTCACTTTCAAAGTACAAAAGCAACAGTACTATCCTGACGACCTACCTAACAGTCTCAGACACAGCAGAAGCTGGAATTTCCAGAACTGCCCTCCAACGGTAGCTTTTCCATGCAGCGTTCAAACCCTAATCCTTGGAGTATAAATAGAGACTGAAGATTGAAAGATGCGGTTGGAAGAATTCACACAAGCATAAGCCATATTCAAAAACCTTCAAGCATTCTTTCATCTGAAATTCATTGTGTTTACTATTAGCTTTTCAGAAGCAAATCTCTTGTAAACATTCTTTGTTAAACAGTTTATTTAGTTCCTTTAGGAGATCAAGGTTGATCGGATCCTAGAGAAGACTAAGAGAGTGAATCTTAGTGTGAGCTAAGTCAGTGTAATTGTTAGTCACTTGTAGGTTTCAAGTGCAGTTGTAACTCTTACCTGATTAGTGGATTGCCTTCATTCTAAGAAGGAAGAAATCACCTTAATGGGTGGACTGGATTAGCTTGAGTGATTTATCAAGTGAACCAGGATAAAATCCTTGTGTGCTTTTCTATCTCTTATCTTTAGCACTTAAGGTCTCGAAAGATTTGTCAAAATCTTTAAGGTGGAAGCTTTATCTTGAAAACGTTATTCAAACCCCCCCTTTCTACCGTTTTTCATACCTTCAATTGGTATCAGAGCGCAAGTTCTGATTACCACACCTAACAGTGTTCAGTGATCCGGGCCGGTGTGAAAAACAATGGCTGCCACCACCAGGGAAACTCAAAGAGATGGTTACAATGCAAAGCCTCCCATGTTCGACGGTCAAAGGTTCGAATATTGGAAAGATAGACTGGAAAGTTTCTTTCTGGGTTTCTATGCAGATCTCTGGGATATTATTGTGGATGGCTACGAGCGTCCAATTGATGCAGATGGCAAGAAGATCCCAAGGTCAGAGATGACTGCAGATCAAAAGAAGCTGTACTCGCAACATCACAAAGCAAGAGCAATTCTTCTAAGTGCTATTTCTTATGAGGAGTACCAGAAGATTACAGATCGTGAGTTTGCAAAAGGCATTTTTGAATCTCTGAAGATGTCTCATGAAGGAAACAAGAAAGTCAAAGAATCAAAGGCATTGTCTTTGATCCAAAAATATGAATCCTTCATCATGGAGCCAAATGAGTCCATTGAAGAAATGTTCTCCAGATTTCAGTTGCTTGTAGCTGGCATAAGACCTCTCAACAAGAGCTACACAACAAAAGATCATGTCATAAGGGTTCTCAGGAGTCTTCCTGAAAGCTGGATGCCTTTAGTGACTTCAATAGAGCTCACGAGAGATGTCGAGAATATGAGTTTAGAAGAACTCATCAGCATTTTGAAATGCCATGAGCTGAAGCGCTCTGAGATGCAAGATCTGAGGAAAAAGTCCATAGCCTTGAAATCCAAATCTGAGAAGGCTAAGGCTGAAAAGTCAAAGGCTCTCCAAGCTGAAGCAGAAGAATCTGAAGAAGCATCAGAAGATTCTGATGAAGATGAGCTGACTCTGATCTCCAAGAGACTCAACCGCATCTGGAAGCACAGGCAGAGCAAGTACAAAGGCTCTGGAAAGGCAAAAGGAAAGTCTGAATCCTCAGGCCAGAAGAAGTCCTCACTTAAGGAAGTCACATGCTTTGAGTGCAAAGAATCAGGGCACTACAAAAGTGATTGTCCAAAGTTGAAGAAGGACAAGAAGCCAAAGAAGCACTTCAAGACAAAGAAGAGTCTGATGGTGACATTTGATGAATCAGAGTCAGAGGATGTTGACTCTGATGGTGAAGTCCAAGGACTCATGGCTATTGTCAAAGACAAAGGAGCAGAGTCAAATGAAGCTGTTGACTCTGACTCAGAATCAGAAGGAGATCCTAACTCAGACGATGAGAATGAGGTATTCGCTTCCTTCTCTACCTCTGAACTGAAACATGCCTTGTCTGATATCATGGATAAGTATAACTCTTTATTGTCTAAGCATAAAAAGCTGAAAAAGAACTTATCTACTGTTTCCAAGACTCCTTCTGAACATGAGAAAATTATTTCTGATTTGAAAAATGATAATCATGCTTTGATCAATTCTAACTCTGTGCTTAAGAACCAGATCGCTAAGTTAGAAGAAATAGTTGCTTGTGATGCCTCTGATTGTAGAAATGAATCTAAGTATGAAAAGTCTTTTCAAAGATTCCTGGCTAAGAGCGTAGATAGAAGCTTAATTGCTTCAATGATCTATGGCGTAAGCAGAAATGGAATGCATGGCATTGGCTATTCTAAACCAATTAGAAATGAGCCCTCTGTGTCTAAAGCTAAATCCTTGTATGAATGCTTTGTTCCCTCTGGTACCATATCGTCTGATCCTTTACCTGCTAAAGTTGTTAAAACCCCTCTTAAAAAGGGATCTTTCTCCATGTCTAAATATCATGCAAAAATTCCTTTACATTATCATGTTGAGAAACCCAAGGTGATCAGAACCTCTGGGGTAACTAACAAGAGAGGACCCAGAAAGTGGGTACCTAAGGACAAGATTATCTATGTTGCAGATATCCTTGATAGCTCCACTGAAACACCAATCATGGTATCTGGACAGTGGATGCTCGCGTCACATGACGGGAGAAAGGCGTATGTTCCAAGAGCTAAAACTTAAGCCTGGAGGCGAAGTTGGCTTTGGAGGAAATGAAAAGGGTAAAATTGTTGGTACTGGTACTATTTGTGTAGATAGTAGTCCATGCATTGATAATGTGTTATTGGTAGACGGCTTAACACATAACTTATTGTCTATAAGTCAATTAGCTGACAAGGGTTATGATGTTATATTCAATCAAAAGTCCTGTCGGGCTGTAAGTCAGATCGATGGCTCTGTTCTGTTTAACAGCAAGAGGAAGAACAACATTTATAAGATCATATTATCTGAGTTGGAGGCTCAGAATGTGAAGTGCCTTCTGTCTGTTAATGAAGAGCAGTGGGTATGGCATAGACGGTTAGGGCATGCAAGTATGAGAAAGATTTCTCAGCTGAGCAAGCTAAACCTTGTCAGGGGCTTACCCAATCTGAAGTTCGCTTCAGACGCTCTTTGTGAAGCATGTCAGAAAGGCAAATTCACAAAAGTCCCTTTCAAGGCAAAGAATGTTGTCTCAACCTCAAGGCCGTTGGAACTTCTGCATATCGACCTTTTTGGACCAGTGAAAACTGAGTCTATAGGTGGCAAGAGATATGGGATGGTTATCGTTGATGACTATAGCCACTGGACATGGGTAAAGTTTCTAACCCGCAAGGATGAGTCTCATGCTGTGTTCTCTACCTTCATAGCCCAAGTGCAAAATGATAAGGCTTGTAGGATTGTGCGTGTCAGAAGTGACCATGGTGGAGAGTTTGAGAATGACAAGTTTGAGAGTCTGTTTGATTCCTATGGAATTGCACATGATTTCTCTTGTCCCAGAACTCCTCAACAAAATGGTGTTGTTGAGAGGAAGAACAGAACTCTTCAGGAGATGGCTAGAACCATGCTCCAAGAAACTGGCATGGCTAAGCACTTTTGGGCAGAGGCAGTAAATACAGCATGTTACATTCAGAACAGAATCTCTGTGAGACCAATTCTGAATAAGACTCCCTATGAATTGTGGAAGAACATAAAACCCAACATTTCTTACTTTCAACCTTTTGGTTGTGTTTGTTATGTTCTTAATACTAAAGATAGATTGCATAAATTTGATGCTAAGTCTTCTAAATGTCTATTACTTGGTTACTCTGAGAGATCGAAAGGTTTTAGATTTTATAATACTGATGCTAAGACTATTGAAGAGTCTATTCATGTTAGATTTGACGATAAGCTTGACTCTGACCAGTCAAAGCTAGTTGAGAAATTTGCAGATTTAAGTATAAATGTTTCTGACAAAGGCAAAGCTCCAGAGGAAGCTGAACCAGAGGAAGATGATCCAAAAGAAGAAGCTGGTCCCTCTGATTCACAAACTTTGAAGAAGAGCAGAATCACTGCAGCTTATCCTAAGGAATTGATTCTGGGCAACAAAGACGAACCAGTCAGAACCAGATCAGCCTTCAGACCCTCTTAAGAGACCCTGCTTAGTCTGAAAGGATTGGTGTCCTTAATTGAACCCAAGTCCATAGATGAAGCTCTTCAGGACAAGGATTGGATTCTGGCCATGGAAGAAGAATTGAATCAATTCTCCAAGAACGATGTTTGGAGCTTAGTGAAGAAGCCTGAGAGTGTCCATGTAATTGGAACAAAATGGGTGTTCAGAAACAAGTTGAATGAGAAAGGAGATGTAGTCAGAAACAAGGCAAGGCTAGTTGCTCAAGGCTACAGCCAGCAGGAAGGAATAGACTACACAGAAACATTTGCTCCAGTAGCTAGACTAGAAGCAATCAGACTGCTGATCTCTTTCTCAGTGAATCACAACATAGTTCTTCATCAGATGGATGTGAAGAGTGCCTTCCTAAACGGTTATATATCAGAGGAAGTCTACGTTCATCAACCCCCAGGTTTTGAAGATGAGAAGAATCCAGACCATGTGTTCAAACTGAAGAAATCACTCTATGGTCTGAAGCAAGCTCCCAGAGCATGGTATGAGAGACTCAGCTCATTCCTTCTGGAGAATGAGTTTGTAAGGGGTAAAGTAGATACAACTCTCTTTTGCAAAACTTATAAAGATGATATCTTAATTGTGCAAATTTATGTTCATGATATTATATTTGGTTCTGCTAATCAATCTCTATGCAAAGAATTTTCTGAGATGATGCAGGATGAATTTGAGATGAGTATGATGAGAGAAATCAAGTACTTTCTAGGTATACAAGTTGATCAAACACCAGAAGGAACATATATCCATCAGAGCAAGTACACTAAAGAACTTCTGAAGAAGTTCAATATGCTGGAATCTACAGTGGCCAAGACTCCAATGCATCCTACATGCATTATGGAGAAAGAAGATGAAAGTGGTAAAGTATGTCAGAAACTCTATCGTGGTATGATAGGTTCACTCCTTTACTTAACTGCATCTAGGCCAGATATATTGTTTAGTGTTCATTTATGTGCTCGTTTCCAATCAGATCCAAGGGAAACCCACTTAACTGTTGTTAAGAGGATCCTAAGGTATCTGAAAGGCACCACTAACCTTGGCTTGATGTATAAGAAAACATCAGAGTATAAGCTTTCAGGTTATTGTGATGCTGATTACGCTGGAGATAGAACGGAGAGAAAAAGCACTTCTGGAAATTGTCAATTTCTGGGAAGCAACCTAGTCTCATGGGCAAGCAAGAGGCAATCAACCATTGCACTATCAACTGCAGAGGCAGAATATATCTCAGCAGCAATATGCAGCACTCAGATGCTCTGGATGAAACATCAGCTGGAGGACTATCAGATCCTTGAGAGCAATATCCCAATCTATTGTGATAACACTGCTGCAATTTCATTGAGTAAGAATCCTATCTTACATTCAAGGGCAAAGCACATTGAGGTAAAGTATCATTTTATTAGAGATTATGTACAGAAGGGCGTACTTCTTCTGAAGTTTGTTGATACTGACCATCAATGGGCAGATATCCTTACAAAGCCCTTGGCAGAAGATAGATTTAATTTTATTCTGAAAAATCTGAATATGGACTTTTGTCCAGCATGAAGATGGATCAGAACCTCTGACTATGATACTTCTTGATCAGAAGATGACTAGTCCAGAAGGTAACTCAATCAAAGTTTATGTACCCATTGGTGCTGACTCTGAAGCTGAGACAGTAAACATGTGTCAGTTTCTCTGACGCATAGTTCCTTGTGCCCGTGTGACAGTCTGTCATAATATGTGTAGATGTGCTTCTCTCCTGCGTGTGATATGTGTATTTTCTGTTACTATGATGTCTTTAATTTTTAACCGTTGATTTTAACCTGCTTTTTGATCAACAACGGTTACTTTTAAAAACCCACTATGCACACACGTTCTCCTACACTTAAGGTTTTACATTCTCTCTCTTCAGTTTTTCAAAACCTCTCACCCACGATCTCTCTCTCTCTCTATATTCATCATCTTCATCTTCTACCCAAAACCTTCAACCGCTCAAAATGGTGAGACAAACCAGAAATGAAGCCGCTGAAGCCACAAGTTTTCCTCACATGGTAGTAGGTCAAGCTACAGGCCAATTGGGTCCTGAAGCTCCTGATCAAGGTCAAGCTCAAGAGCAGATGATTCCTATCGCAGAACGGGGCTGTTCCGTTCACTGTGTGTACGCTCCTGAAGAACTTCAGGTACTGGCAGAATGGAGATTCGACCTCGACAATCTTGCTACAAATGGGTATGATTAGGGGTGAAAATAAGCCGAGCCGAGCCAAGCTTTCCGTGGCCTAGGCCTGGCCTGCATTTTTTTTTCGTGGCCCAAGCCTGGCCTGTGGCCTATCAATAGGCCAAATTTTATGGCTTGGCCTAGCCTTTTCTAGGGCCTGGCCTGGCCTACAAGCCTTCTTAAAAGCCTATTTAATAGACAATTTTATCAAAAGAAGGTCATTAGGTTTGCGGGCTAATAAGCCTTTTATATATCATTGCACTTTCTTTTCAAATAAAAAAACCTGTATCATTGCATTTCAAAAACTAAACCTATATCATTGGAGGAAAGATGGACTTGGCAGCGGTAGATCGGTAGTGGCGGCTGGCTGCAGCCTGCGTCCTGTGTGGCTGAGGATGTGCTATGCTGAATATGTTTGGAACGTTTCTAATCTAGGTTAGGGTAGGGACTTAGGGTTTTCTTTTATACTAAAGTATACATCAGTTTAAAAAAAATTAAATTATATATAATTAAATTATATTTATTTATATTATTAATAAAAATAATATATAAGTAGGTCGGCCTATCAGGCTAAATAGGCTTTTTAAATTGTTTGGGCCTGGCCTTTTTAGTTAAATAGGCCTTTTAAAAAGCCTAAGCCTGGCCTTTTTAATAAACGAGCTAGGCCGGGCCGAACCTCAGACGAACCGAGCCATATGCCCCTGACAAGCCGGCTGGCCTATTTCCACCCCTAAGTATGATCTTCGTCCTGAAGTCCGTGTTCAAGGCTGGGAAAATTACTTCAACAGGCTTCGAGGACCGGTGTATGACAAATTGGTCAAGGAATTCTGGAAGCACGCCGACTGCGATGATTCTCAAGTGGTTTCCTACATCGCTGGAAGAAGGATCATAATCACGGAGAAGTCATTCGTGAATCTGCTAGGTGCAGACACTGCACATGGGTATCGATTTCAACTCACTGAATCGAAGCTGAAACCCAAAACGAGAGATGACACCAACAAGGCTCTGTACACCACATACAAACCGGGCAAGACTGATTACAAGGTGGTGGATCTGCACCCCAAGCTCAGAATCTGGCACAAGATTCTGCTGCACTGTATCAACCAGAGACCAAAGGGCAGTTCTCCTGATTACATCAACTTCTGCCAGAAGGCGATGCTGTTCTTCATCCAAGACAAGAAGAAGATCTGCCTTCCCTTGTTCCTGTTCTCTTACCTGAAGGAATGTATCAGGAAGTCAAGAACTACTGCCTCCATCAAGTCCGCCATCAAATATATTCCCTTTGGGAGATTGCTGTCAGATCTCTTCATTGAGAGCAACCTTGTGCAAGATATGGTCAATGCTGGATGCATAGAGAATCTGACCACCATAGTCAGTGATGTCTTCACTGCTAACTCTCTGAAGAAGATGGGTTTGGTCAAGACGAAGATTGCCCCAGCTCATGAAGATACATCCTCTGAAATCAGGAAGAGAAGGGTGCCTCTGAATGACTACCCTCTGTGGACCCAGGCTGACAATCCTGAAGCAATTCGGTGTTTCGTTGATGATCTGAAGAATCAAGGGTATGAGATTGATTTAGATGAATTCTTCAGAAGATTGCCCCCCGCTCCAGAGTTTGACTCTCTTCCCAAGAAGAAAGTTCAGAGGAAGATGGTCTTAGAAGAATCCTCTGAGGAATCTGACGGATCTCAGAAGAAGAAGAAGAAGAAGAAGAAGAAGGCTGACCAGCCTAAGAGGAAACATGAAGAAACCACTAAACCAGATGATGGTGATAATGGTGACAATAACGATGGTCCTTCTCCTCTCAAGAAAAAGAAGAAACAAGTAAGACTCGTGGTGAAGCCCACATGTGTGGAACCTGCTGCTCAAGTGATCAGAAGGATTGAGACTCCTGTCAGAGTGACTCGGTCTTCAGCATGATCATTAAGTAAGTCTGCTATTGCTTATGCACTCCCTATTTATGCCATGCTCAAACGATCTTCCAACCCACTCACTCCTATCCCAGAGTCCCAACCAGCCACACAAACCACTTCACCACCCAATTCCCCAAGGTCCTCATTTTTCCAACCTTCACCAAATGAAGCACCTCTTTACTCCTGTATCATTCCCAATCAATGTTGTTGATTCCTCACCTTCCAACAACTCTGAATCCGTTTGTAAATTTATGGAAGTTAGGAAAGAAAAGGTGTCTACCTTAGAAGAATATTACCTCACTTGTCCAAGCCCTAGGAGATATCCTGGCCCTAGACCTGAACGTCTAGTTGACCCAGATGAACCTATCTTGGCCAATCTCTTACATGAGGCAGATCCTTTGGCTCAACAGGCTCAACCTGACCCTGTGCAACAAGAGCCAGTTGAACCAGAACCAGAACAATCTGTGTCTAACCACTCCTCGGTTAGGTCACCACATCCTCTGGTTGAAACCTCTGAACCTCAACTTGGAACCTCTGAACCAAATGCTCAACTGTTTAACATTGGTTCTCCTCAAGGTGTCTCTGAGGCAAACAACAGCAACCATCCATCCTCTCCTGAAACCAACCTATCCATTATTCCCTACACTCACCTAAGACCAACCTCCCTGTCTGAGTGCATCAGTGTGTTTAATTATGAAGCCTCACTGATGATTCGCAACGTCAAAGGGCATACTGATCTGAGTGAGAGTCCTGACTCTGTTGCTGAGGAATGGGATAATCTGAGTACTTGGTTAGTTGCTCAGGTTCCTGCTATGATGAGTCTTCTCATTGCTGAAAGGGATCAGAGGATCCAGGCTGCAAAGCAAAGGTTTGCAAGAAGAGTGGCTCTTCATGAACAAGAACAAAGACATAAGCTTCTTGCAGCTATTGAAGAGGCCGGAAGAAAGAAAGAACAAGCAGAAGAAGCTGCACGTCAAGCCGCAGCTCAAGCTGAACAAGCCAGATTAGAGGCAGAGCGACTTGAAGCTGAGGCTGAAGCCCTTAGATGCCAAGCACTTGCACCAGTAGTGTTTACTCCTGCTGCTTCTGCTTCCATTCCAGCTCATCAAGCTGCTCAGAATGTTCCTTCCAGTTCCACTCAGTCCAGCTCGTCCAGACTCGACATCATGGAACAACGTCTTGACACTCATGAGTCTATGCTTATAGACATGAAGCAAATGATGATGGAACTTCTGCGTCGCACTGATAAACCCTAGTCTTAGAATCTCTTCGTCTTTTCCCTTTTAACTTTGTTTTATTTTATCTTCCGTTTATTTTTTTGCTATCTTAGTTATTCTGCTTTGTTCATTTGTGATTATCTTTGCATTTCTATATATATATATATACTCAGTCACATTATGTTTGCAAAATCTTTTTATTCATAATCTGTTTATGTTTACATCATACATTCTTTTTCTCCTTTCCTAAAGTCTAGAATGGAGGATCCTTCCTCATTCTTCTGCACTCTTGGCGCTGCTCTGACCTCTCCTTCTCCAGACGATCCAGTGAATACTGGATGTTGTTGAGATTGACGATCAGCTCATTCCTCTCCAGAACCTCTTCTGTTGTCTTGAGCTTCCTTTCTATCGTGTCCTTCTCTTCTAGTAGCCTCAGCTCAAACTAGCTGAGTTCTTGAACTTCTTCCACGAAGGCTAGAAATTCCTTCAAGTCGTTCTTCAGCTCTGGACGAACATCATCCTCAAGCAGTGTCCTCGTCAGCTCATGTATTGTTTTTGCACCCTCAAGATGCCTTATATTAAGGAACAAGTCCTCCTCAAAGGCCTTCCTTCTGAGCTCTTCTAGTGCAACCATGTATGAAGCCATTTCTGATTATGAAATTGATCGAGTTGTGAAGCTTACCCATTTCTCCATCGCTTTTTATAGGCTTCACTTTCTCTCTGAAAGTTAATGCTCCTACCGTTTCTCGAGGATAAGTTCTTGGTAACTGCTCCTCCCTTGGCCGGTAGTAAACGTTCTTCTTTTGCATTAACTCTTCTCTTTAATTCGCCTAACTCTGATTCATGCATCGTTTTAATTTTCTTAAAACTTAGACCTTCTCTAAGGGGGAGTACCTTGTACTTCAAGCTAAGTTTTTCACACCCCAAACTTTTTGCTTATGACAAAAAGGGGGAGTACAATCCAGTTTTTGATGTGTAAGATGTGTTAGTGTGATTTATTTTTTTCTTTTGGAGAATTTAAGAGTTCCACCTTTATGACCATAGATATGTCACTGAGCAAATACAAGGAATGCATTTCACTTCTTCTGAAGTGATTTTAGTTTGACTCTGATACCTAAGACTCTGATACCTTGTCCGTTGACTCTGATTACTTATGCGCTCTGATTATTCTATTTCATCTATGTCATAAGTTTTTCACTCTGAACTCTCATATTATTTAGCTCAGAATCTACACTTTTCTAACGTTTTCATCAAGTATTAGATTCAAGGGGAGCTAAGCTCAGAATCAAGCAGTGACTTGAATTCAGAATGAGCAGAATAAACCACTCACATCAGGATAAGTCTTATGTTATATCCCTAAACTCTGAGTGAATTCAGTTTATTGTTTAAGAATTGTTCATCAAAAATCTTAGTTTTGTCATCATCAAAAAGGGGGAGATTGTAAGATCAAGTTTTGATCTAGTAGTACAACTCTATGTTTTGATGATTACAAGTTAAACTTTTGATATGAACAATTGTGGTACTCTAACGTGTTTTTCTGAGTGTGCTATTTACAGGCTCTGACCTCTATTCAATCTCACACAAATCAGAAGCACTGTGCTTAAAGAGTGTCCCAAGCATCGCTTTCGCATTCCCCATGTTCAGTATGAACAGTGGAAAAGCTTCAGAAGTTCTGAAGTTATACAAACTCTGATGTGGACTCAGTCACTAGAAGTTCTGAAGATCCAGAAGTTCTGACAACCAAGAAACACTGAAGGTTCAGATGGTGTAGGAGACTCTGGAGATCCAGAAGCTGAATAGTGGAAACTCTGATGTCCAGAAGCAAGAAACTCTGATGACCATGTACTTCCCTCTGAGTTCAGAATCAGAAGATACAACGGTCAGAGGATCTGTGCTTTCCCTCTGACTCTGATCAACCGGCTTCACAAGTTCCAACATGAAGCATTCCCCTGATCAGAAGTCTCCTAGGTTTAAAGGTCAAGTCACTTTCAAAGTACAAAAGCAACAGTACTATCCTGACGACCTACCTAACAGTCTCAGACACAGCAGAAGCTGGAATTTCCAGAGTTGCCCTCCAACGGTAGCTTTTCCATGCAGCGTTCAAACCCTAATCCTTGGAGTATAAATAGAGACTGAAGATTGAAAGATGCGGTTGGAAGAATTCACACAAGCATAAGCCATATTCAAAAACCTTCAAGCATTCTTTCATCTGAAATTCATTGTGTTTACTATTAGCTTTTCAGAAGCAAATCTCTTGTAAACATTCTTTGTTAAACAGTTTGTTTAGTTCCTTTAGGAGATCAAGGTTGATCGGATCCTAGAGAAGACTAAGAGAGTGAATCTTAGTGTGAGCTAAATCAGTGTAATTGTTAGTCACTTGTAGGTTTCAAGTGCAGTTGTAACTCTTACCTGATTAGTGGATTGCCTTCATTCTAAGAAGGAAGAAATCACCTTAACGGGTGGACTGGATTAGCTTGAGTGATTTATCAAGTGAACCAGGATAAAATCCTTGTGTGCTTTTCTATCTCTTATCTTTAGCACTTAAGGTCTCGAAAGATTTGTCAAAATCTTTAAGGTGGAAGCTTTATCTTGAAAACGTTATTCAAACCCCCCTTTCTACCGTTTTTCATACCTTCAAAGAGTCTCCTGGTCTGATTGCCCCTTTGAATGAACCTGCCTTATCTGACCATGCATGATTCCCTAGTTGAAGAAGATGATCTCGCACCCGCAGACCCAGACAACATCGCACATTTGGAAGTTGTTGTTGCTCCTACTGAAGCCATGGAAGTTGATCGCGTCGCTCAGATAAATCAAGCACTGGAGGAACTCAGGGATGTTGAACTACATTAATTGAGTAGATAGTTTCTAGAGTAGATGTAAATGAAGGAGTTAAAAAAAATACAGCTGAATGAAAAATGACATTAAATATCATTTAATGGCGGCCATCTTACTAAATACTGTAATGTTTTATATATGTAAAATTATCAGTAAAAATCAATGTTCTGAAAACTAGACTGGTCATCATACTGGTCGAGGCACAAGTTCAAGGTTCAAAGGTTGAACCGAGGTCAAACCGGGGTTCGACCGTGGTAATATAAATAATACATTACATATATATTAATATAGATAATATATGTTATTCTAGTGAATAATGAATAGCTTATTGATAAATTATAATTAAATACTTTTTATTAAATATTAAAATAAAAGAAATATAATATTACAAATTTACTCAAATTATTACGTAGTTTATGTCATTAATATGTACATACTTGTAAATTTATTTTTCTTCTATATAATAATATATAAAAAATACAATATAAAATATATATTAATGTTTGATAAATTAAAATAAATATATGTTAAGTAATATGCATATATTATTAAAAGTTGTTACTTAAGTTAAATATATTCCTTGAATGCAAGATTTGTTTCATCAATCACTATGTACTTATAATAAATATAAAAATACACACAATTTATCGTAACAGAATTTGTGGCCTAGTGGTATACAAATCTTTTTGAAACTCCAAGGTCCCAGGTTCAACCCATAGTGAGGACAAAATTTATTCTAAAAATAATTTTTTCTCAAACCGTTGACCAGCCGGTTTTCCCGGTTCTTGACCGGTTCAGTAATCCCCTGTTTAATTACCCTGCCCAAACCTGCCAATGGTCCGGTTTTCAGAATACTGGTAAAAATCACATTTTAATTATAAGTGTCATGTCAAAAACATTGATATCTAATATTACATTCGTTTCTTATTAATCGTCCACTTAGAGAGGAAATTATTTTATTTTCTATATACTTGTCCACTTAGAATTTCAATAGAGTATTAAATGATTTTTTTTCATACTATGTCATTATAAGAACAGTAAATGAGTAGAACTAAAAATCACGGTTAAAGGTAAAATAGAAAAAAAAAGTTTCTAAAAGTTAACTATATTAATTACATTTCTTCTTATGTGTGTTTTTTTTTCTCTATTTGTATAGTTAATAAAGAACTAAATTAGAATTAGACTATAATTGTGTTGAAGAATAATAATATACTACAAGTAGTAGTAATAGAGAATTATGAAATGAAATCAAAATACATTGTATTTGCATGATTTAAATTAATATTACATGGAAATAAAACTTGATATGATGCATTACCATTTTAAGAAAATAAAGTACAATGCTTGTTTTTCTTAAAAGCAGGTTTTTTAAAACATATTGAAATGGAGTTATTGGTTCACTACTCGAGCCTCGATGGTTCGTTGAACCCTAATCTATGATTTTGGTAAATTTTTTTTGGTGTAAAGAACACAAGGTGCAAGAGATAAAAGATAGAGAAAAGCACACAATAATTTTATCCTTGTTCACTTGATAATTCACTCAAGCTAATTCATTCGACTCGTTAAGGTGATTTCTTCCTTCTTAGAATGAAGGTAATCCACTAATCAAAGATTGTTACAACTGCACTAGCACACCTTGCTCAGTGACTAACAAATCTAAGAACTAGCAACACTAAGACAACCTTGTCTTAGTCTTCTCAAGAATCCTGACCTCACTGGTCTCTCAAGAAACAACAAACAAAGTTTGTAAAGGGTTTGGTTTACAAAGAGATGCTTCTGAAATAAGCAAAGGTAAACACAATAAGAACAATGAAGAAAATATTGCTAAGGTATTTGCTTGAAGGTTTTTCACTTGTATTGCTCAATAGTTTCTTAGTCAATTTCTTCTATCTTCAGCCTTTAAATACTCCAACGTTTAGGGTTTGTATCCGTTGAAAGTCGGGGAAGCTGAATAACAAATTGAGTCGTAAGCCAGCTCGGTCCATGGCAGAGATCCGCGCGCGAGCGAACACCTACATTCTGGACGAGGAGGATGATGCTTTCAAGCGAAGGCGCGTGAAAAAGGAGAAGGATGGCGAGCTGAGGGATGCATCGCCAGGAGGAAAACAGAATAAGGAGAGAGGAGAGTGCAGCAAGAGGCGAGACAGGAAAGTGAGGACATGGGAAAAGGCTGTGAAGGAGCCATTGTACCCTAAGAGGGAAATATTTTGAGCGCCGCAGACCGTGGCATCAGGCTGACTCTCGTCGGCGAGAAGAGTCAGGGAAGAGTCTAAATTCACATTTGACGGAGCTACATCGAGAGGTCAAGGCGACCCACACAGTTGAGGAAGGCGAGAAAGAGACCGACCCGCCTCGAGCGACGTTGGATAAAACGAAGTGGTGCTAGTATCACCGCTCAGTAGGCCATGACACGAGGGACTGTGTAACACCCCGATTTCGGTGGCGTCACTTTAGTAACCAAAAGTAAACTTAATGCGGAAAAACGTGAATATATTTTTTTTTTCGATTATAACTAAGACAAGACTGAAATAAATAAAACCCAAGTACGAAAAGTAATAAAACTAATATACAATATATAAACAGCCCCCGCTGTAAGTAGCAACCTCGTCACGAGTGAACCTCCAGTGATGGGTAATAGAAGAGTAGCGCCCGTAGGCAAAAGTACAAACCAAAAGAAAAGGTTAAGTGTCCGCAACACTATCCCTCAAAATGAGAATAAGCTGGCCCATCGGCCTGAAACAAGACTTCCTAAGTCCAACCAACTCTCTGTGATTCCCGTAACGAAACCACACAAAAAGCTATAGGTGGGAAACTACCCTGACCCGAATGAAACAAATGATGTTCAGAGCTAAGACTCTACTCCTACACTAATCCCATCTCGAGGAGCTCACACTAACACTCAATCCTACATGCTAGCGTGATCGTCGTCCGAATCTGAATCCAGAACGACTAAGTCTAGGTACATCCTCCGTCCTCCGCTCGCTATCGCGATGCGCTCCTGTTCCAGCATCCCAACTCTAGTTTCCCCCGAAGGGTGAACCGTCGTGAACTAGTCTGCCAAAGACATCTGACAAAGGGCGTTTGTTCGCCAAAGCACACACAGAAGACGCGAGGGTCAACTCCAAAGAATTATGTAAATAATAGCAAGGATAGATACAGATAATAGGATAGCCACTTAGGCTTTTAGCTAGGGATAACATCCTAGGGTTGCATATATCATGATGAATATAAACGACGATAAATCACAGTTAACATGCCTCAAATAGAATTAACAAGTATCAAACACACTCATCACTAAGTCAGTATGCATGTTGCATGAAATGATATGCAGGTTAACCCAGTTAACCACATGCATTCCGGAAAGGGATGGACATCAAACGGATCAGCCCTAACACTAGCCACGGTGGAACCATTTCGGCCCGCGTGCCTCTTACACCACACAAAGGTAGCCAGATCAGCAGTAAACCCGTAGGTCTGCCATTTCGGTCTGCTACAAGAGACGTCTATAAACGCTCTTTCACGGCATTCCGGGTCTTATGACCATTTTGGAAACCGACGAGGTCCAGAGTACGTCCTGTGTTAATACCCCATTAATGTTGCATGTATGCAAAATGATTAGTCAAACAACGTCTCCGTCCTCACTCGACACGTCGCCACGTGTTCTAGGGAAGTTAAAGTTTCTAAAAGCTTACCCTAAGGTAAAGTCGATTCTGCGACCAAAAGACACACTTCATAACGACACATAGCTGCTCCAACAGCACCACAACAAACGCTGCTCCAACAGCACAATAACAAACGCTGCTCCAACAGCACAACAATAAACGCTGCTCCAACAGCACAACAACAAACGCTGCTCCAACAGCACAACAACAAACTCAACACTTGGATCCGACGACACTTCTCGTTTTTCCAAAACTATGATTTGACTTCCAATGCCTTCCTACGAGGTTGTTATCATTACTTAAAGATTTTGAGGTTATTTAAGGTCTTATGAATTTTCTTTATAAAATAGATTCCATTTTGTCTTATCGCAAGTCTTATACATTTTCAGGATCTCCCAATCCCAAGTCGCTTCCAGAGGAGGTCTCGATCCACTAAACAAAATTAAGGCCCGAACCTCGTTCGTCCTATCAAACTTTCTCAAAACTCTCAAAATAAAATCGGCATGACCTGCCTGCTATTCTCACCATTCAGAATCTCAGATTCCAGTACAGAGCATATTTAAATCATCACAATCAACAACATGTCATATATCAATAAATCGCATCATAAACACTTAGCACTTAGCATATAAAGCATGCACCACACATCCTAGATTACCCACATAGCACATAGCATGTAAGTCAATCTCAAAAACATTCAGTAGATGAATCATCTACATTGTCAGCCGAAGCCTCAGAAAACATTTTCCAATCACACACAATCCAGTGCATAAACAATAAACAATGTCGAAAACATCGACCCTAAGCATTAACTAGAGATTCAGTGAGAAGCCCTCACCTGTAGATTCTCCAGGATGATCTCCTAACACTTGTTCACAATCAAAGGCTTGCTCCTCTGGGAATTCCTCAAAATCACCTTTAGAGCAAAACCACAGAAATACTATCAGAGTCTATCGAAAACTAAGCTATCGATACTTACTAAGGTTACTCGAAGTAATCTCTACCCTAAGGTACGATAAACTAGCGCGAAAGACAAGTTTTCGGAAAAGGAAATTTTCCTCCTCCCCCCTAATAGGGCACGACCACTTTGTGCAATTATGGGGCTCGATTTTTCTTCGATCAAACTTGGTTCCTATGCTTTCATAAGCGGTAACTAAGGGTATTCTGAACTCGGAAAAATTATCGGATCAAAAACTGTCGCAGGGGTATTTTGGTCATGATTTTTAACTTAGGATTTTTCAAAACTGAAATCCCAAAAATAAAATTTTGCAGGGACGTCACCAACGACGTTTATGACAACTAATCCTACTAGCACTAAGCTAAGGCGATAGTTTTCAGCCTAAAGGTTGAAGCTTTACACCAAAAACTCCAAAAATGGGTATTTTAGGCTCAAATTGATTCCGGCGGAATTCCGGCGACATAACGGAAAATCTAACCCGGCAGAAGTGATCTTGGGCGCATAGGGAAGAGGTTTAGAATCAGAAATGAAAGATTCAGGATAGTTTTGCAAAAACCCATAAACTATCCGGTCAGAAAACTCTACAGAAAAGCTATGGAAAAAGCGATCAGAGGTAAGGATTAGCGACTATACCTCGAAGCCTTGAAGTAGCAACTGATTGATCGACGATCAATCAAACGATGAAGAAAATCTTCTCTTCTCCCTCCCTTGTAGAACTCGCGGCCTTGATGAAGAAAATGGAGGAAAATTTGAGTTTTTCTTCCTTTCTTTGCTATATATAAAGGTTGGGAATTCGCGGGAAAATGAAAGTTTCGCGAATCTGATTTTTCCGGCGTCATTCTCCGTGAATTAATAGATATGTTTTGGCAAAAGAATTCTAAAACTATAAAGAGGTCTCCTTGTATTTTTGGCAATTAATGCATAGTCGGTATAAAACTATTTTACCCGATAAGTTGCTTTTTGCATCGAATGTCGGAATAGAAAACTTCCTTCGGAAGAAAGATTGAAATCATCAAGAGAAATAGGTGTACGCGTGTAGAATATTCATTTGAAGCTCTGAATAGATAAAGTCTTCATTGTCGAGAAATTCTAGGGTTTTGAAATACCAGGGATTCGGTTTCGGCAAACTTCCGATGATTGGAATCGGACGTTCGTAGATCCTAGAGTTTCGCCTCGAAACGATTGTGATATATGGAAAAAGAGAAGTTCTAACATTTATCTGAAGATTTTTGGAATTAACTTCCGTCGTGCCTAAAAGTGAAAATTAGCTATATACTAGGGTTTCTGACCTAGGTTTAAGCGTAAAACGATCGTGCTATAACTTTTATCGACTTCAATACGAACCTCAGACTTTTCCTGAACTTTCTCCTTCATACATTTATTTCATTTACTAAACTCTTGTTCAGGTTTCCCTTCGCCATGCATCAAACCTACTGGTGAATAAGTATTTATTCACTTGGTATAAACTGAAAAACTTGGGCCTTACATTACTACCCTCCAAAAAGAAAGTTTGGTCCTCGAAACTTAAGGGTTAGTAAAAAAATTCTGAATATTGTCCCTTGGTCTTTTCCTCTAACTCCCATATAGCACCGTCTGTGTCTTTGTTCCAAATAACTTGCACTAAAGCACTCTGCTTTCCCCTCGATTGTTTCACTCTTCTAGTCCCAATGCTGACCGACGGCGTCTCAAAAGACATATCGTCCTCTAACTCTCTGTTGTCCGGTTCGACCACTTGAATCGGTTCTCCGTTGGAAATAATATTTGTTGGCATTCGTGCAATCGCACAACCTTAACCACTTGCTCCTCTGCCCTTGTTCGTCCAAAATACTGATTTCGGTACATCTCTATGTTCCGGATTGAATGCTCAACTTGAGTCTTACTACCTTGTGCATGACAAGACTCATTCTCCTTAATCATAAATTCATCAACCCCTCATAAGCTAATCATCCTCTTGATATCCAACAATCCATTATTGTCGTCTTTGTCCTCAAAACCTTCCTCACTCAAACCAGTTTACACTTACTGAAATCCCTAACACTTCGCATCAATCGAGATTTATCCTCTAGAAGATCAAATCATAACTATACCTCAAGGGACTTAACTAGTCATTTCGTCATCCGATCCTCCAACCTTCTGAGGTTTAACTACTATCGTAACTGCTATCACCACTACATCCCTTACTCACACACGATTTCCAACTCCCCAAGTCAATCTTAATCATAGGATTCTTATTCAACTGAGCAAAATTCACTTGCTAACTCTATCAAGCATCACCGAAATCCATAACAAAGTTCCATTCACTATTAGACTCTGAGTAGCTTGTCCAACTATGATAACTTCAAGTATTCATCTTAATACTAACACTTTCCTTCTTGTAACTTGATTACCATCTTGTCGATAAACTTCTTAATCTCCCAATCAAATTATGACAAACTTCAAGTCCTATACACTTATGACAAGAATTAATAGACTTAAAACCTAAACCTTTTCCAAGTTTGGATCTCTGATGCTCTGTAGCTCTCCAACATTTCCTAAAAGAATATTCATCTCTTACAACGACAACTCCTTCCCAAAGAAAATCAATTACTTAACACGAACTTTCCTCCCAAATCCGACTAATCCTCGATCAATTCAAATTCATCTTACACATCCTTCTATCAAAGTCCATATCCAGCTGTGATTCCGAAAATCACTCCCTCAATATTAAGTTGATCAGGCCTAATACATCGAAGGTGAAAATCTAGAAAAAGCCCACTGGAACAGTCAATGAGTTCCTATCATCCAGTGGTCGCAAATACCCTGACGTTAAATCTTCAATGATGTCGCTACGGAACTACACACCCTCGACATCATACGTATACTATCCATAATGAATCTCTATGAAATTCATTCTTCAGCTTCTAGCTTCCTTTTAAACGCATCGGTAGAAGACTACTTTCTAGGCTTAGCGTGTCATTCTAAACCTCGTATAACTTCTATAGCTAAAATACGAGTAACAGTAAAGTAAAGTCATAATAGGCGTAGTAACTATAAGGTCAAAGCGTAAACCATATACGTAAGATAGGTGTGTTTGCACACTCTACAAGAAAAATGGAACATATTATACTAGAATGAGAAAGAATGGTTAGAAAGTTACCATCGTTCTTGCGCTCTCCTCTGACAAACCCCTCAGCTCTCTCACCGTCCATGGTGTAAACTCTTGCTTTAGCCGCAGGACGCTTTCCACGAGCAGTGTTCACGGTTGGCTCCGTCTTGGATGCTCTGCACTGATCGGCAGTGTGCCCCATTTTGTTACAATTGTAGCATTTGGGCCTCGTGTCGGGACAAGCATTGGCATAGTGCCCCGGCTCCCCACATCTGAAACAGGTCGTCTCCTTCTTCAAAGTCTGATCTCCGGAACCTCCAGCAGCACCCGTCATGGGTCTGTAAGATCCGGAAGTAAATCCTCTTCCAGCAGGACGCTGATATGGCCCCCTGCTCTGAAATTTCTCTCTGCTCTGAAAATTTTGAGAGCCCGACCTCATCGGCCCTCCTGTCCCAGCCCGGTTTAATCTCCGGTTCTTCATCAGCTCTACTTCCGTGGCTTTCTCGACTAACGATTGGAATCGCATGATTCCCAGTGGTCTCACTGAGTCCTCAATATCAGGCCTCAGTCCATTAACAAAACGCTTGCACATATAGCGCTCATTCACGTGATCATGAAAGAATTGGAAATGCTTGGCCAAGGATTCCAGCTTCGAAGCAAATTCCGGCATTGACATACCTCCCTGACGGAGTGTCAGAAATTGTGACTCCCGCTCATCCCGAGCACTTGTTGGAAAATACTTTTCCAAGAATGCGGTCCGGAATGAGTTCCAGCTAATCTCCTCGTGATTGTCTTCCATAATTCCTCTGGTGCCCTTCCACCAGTACTCAGCATCCCCGAGTAGCAGATAAGTCGCCATGCCCACTTTGGCACCCTCAGCAGTTTGTAGTACGCCGAATATCTTTTCAACCTCCTGGATCCAGAGATCCGCTTTGTCTGGGTCAGTACCACCAGAGAACCTGGGTGGGTTTTGCCTCCTGAAATCATTGAGGCCTTTATTCTGGTCCAGAGTTACTTCCCTCTGGCGCTGATGTTGTTCACGTGTTTCGTCAGCAGCACGCCTCATGGCATTATCGTTTGCTTGCGCCGTCACAGCTTGGGCCATGGTGGCCATCATCTCAGCTAACTGGTTAGTGTTCACCATGTTCTGTTAAGTTAGACAAACAGTTAGTACTCATCATAAGATAGCATTTCCATAACTATACAATATGATTAAGCAATAACTTCAATCAAATTTTAAGCGAAAAATCGCTTGCAGACAATCAATTTTCACTCTTTGCAGAGCCACACAACCTAGCACAGAAGACCTATTCCCCAACAACTCCCGAAAGACTCGACCGTGCTCTGATACCACAATGTAACACCCCGATTTCGGTGGCGTCACTTTAGTAACCAAAAGTAAACTTAATGCGGAAAAACGTGAATATATATTTTTTTTCGATTATAACTAAGACAAGACTGAAATAAATAAAACCCAAGTGCGAAAAGTAATAAAACTAATATACAATATATAAACAGCCCCCGCTGTAAGTAGCAACCTCGTCACGAGTGAACCTCCAGTGACGGGTAATAGAAGAGTAGCGCCCGTAGGCAAAAGTACAAACCAAAAGAAAAGGTTAAGTGTCCGAAACACTATCCCTCAAAATGAGAATAAGCTGGCCCATCGGCCTGAAACAAGACTTCCTAAGTCCAACCAACTCTCCGTGATTCCCGTAACGAAACCACACAAAAAGATATAGGTGGGAAACTACCCTGTCCCGAATGAAACAAATGATGTTCAGAGCTAAGACTCTACTCCTACACTAATCCCATCTCGAGGAGCTCACACTAACACTCAATCCTACATGCTAGCGTGATCGTCGTCCGAATCTGAATCCAGAACGACTAAGTCTAGGTACATCCTCCGTCCTCCGCTCGCTATCGCGATGCGCTCCTGTTCCAGCATCCCAACTCTAGTTTCCCCCGATGGGTGAACCGTCGTGAACTAGTCCGCCAAAGACATCTGACAAAGGGCGTTTGTTCGCCAAAGCACACACAGAAGACGCGAGGGTCAACTCCAAAGAATTATGTAAATAATAGCAAGGATAGATACAGATAATAGGATAGCCACTTAGGCTTTTAGCTAGGGATAACATCCTAGGGTTGCATATCTCATGATGAATATAAAAGACGATAAATCACAGTTAACATGCCTCAAATAGAATTAACAAGTATCAAACACACTCATCACTAAGTCAGTATGCATGTTGCATGAAATGATATGCAGGTTAACCCAGTTAACCACATGCATTCCGGAAAGGGATGGACATCAAACGGATCAGCCCTAACACCAGCCACGGTGGAACCATTTCGGCCCGCGTGCCTCTTACACCACACAAAGGTAGCCAGATCAGCAGTAAACCCGTAGGTCTGCCATTTCGGTCTGCTACAAGAGACGTCTATAAACGCTCTTTCACGGCAGTCCGGGTCTTATGACCATTTTGGAAACCGACGAGGTCCAGAGTACGTCCTGTGTTAATACCCCATTAATGTTGCATGTATGCAAAATGATTAGTCAAACAACGTCTCCGTCCTCACTCGACACGTCGCCACGTGTTCTAGGGAAGTTAAAGTCTCTAAAAGCTTACCCTAAGGTAAAGTCGATTCTGCGACCAAAAGACACACTTCATAACGACACATAGCTGCTCCAACAGCACCACAACAAACGCTGCTCCAACAGCACAATAACAAACACTGCTCCAACAGCACAACAATAAACGCTGCTCCAACAGCACAACAACAAACGCTGCTCCAACAGCACAACAACAAACTCAACACTTGGATCCGACGACACTCCTCGTTTTTCCAAAACTATGATTTGACTTCCAATGCCTTCCTTCGAGGTTGTTATCATTACTTAAAGATTTTGAGGTTATTTAAGGTCTTATGAATTTTCTTTATAAAATAGATTCCATTTTGTCTTATCGCAAGTCTTATACATTTTCAGGATCTCCCAATCCCAAGTCGCTTCCAGAGGAGGTCTCGATCCACTAAACAAAATTAAGGCCCGAACCTCGTTCGTCCTATCAAACTTTCTCAAAACTCTCAAAATAAAATCGGCATGACCTGCCCGCTATTCTCACCATTCAGAATCTCAGATTCCAGTACAGAGCATATTTAAATCATCACAATCAACAACATGTCATATATCAATAAATCGCATCATAAACACTTAGCACTTAGCATATAAAGCATGCACCACACATCCTAGATTACCCACATAGCACATAGCATGTAAGTCAATCTCAAAAACATTCAGTAGATGAATCATCTACATTGTCAGCCGAAGCCTCAGAAAACATTTTCCAATCACACACAATCCAGTGCATAAACAATAAACAATGTCGAAAACATCGACCCTAAGCATTAACTAGAGATTCAGTGAGAAGCCCTCACCTGTAGATTCTCCAGGACGATCTCCTAACACTTGTTCACAATCAAAGGCTTGCTCCTCTGGGAATTCCTCAAAATCACCTTTAGAGCAAAACCACAGAAATACTATCAGAGTCTATCGAAAACTAAGCTATCGATACTTACTAAGGTTACTCGAAGTAATCTATACCCTAAGGTACGATAAACTAGCGCGAAAGACAAGTTTTCGGAAAAGGAAATTTTCCTCCTCCCCCCTAATAGGGCTCGGCCACTTTGTGCAATTATGGGGCTCGATTTTTCTTCGATCAAACTTGGTTCCTATGCTTTCATAAGCGGTAACTAAGGGTATTCTGAACTCGGAAAAATTATCGGATCAAAAACTGTCGCAGGGGTATTTTGGTCATGATTTTTAACTTAGGATTTTTCAAAACTAAAATCCCAAAAATAAAATTTTGCAGGGACGTCCCCAACGACGTTTATGACAACTAATCCTACTAGCACTAAGCTAAGGCGATAGTTTTCAGCCTAAAGGTTGAAGCTTTACACCAAAAACTCCAAAAATGGGTATTTTAGGCTCAAATTGATTCCGGCGGAATTCCGGCGACATAACGGAAAATCTAACCCGGCAGAAGTGATCTTGGGCGCATAGGGAAGAGGTTTAGAATCGGAAATGAAAGATTCAGGATAGTTTTGCAAAAACCCATAAACTATCCGCTCAGAAAACTCTACAGAAAAGCTATGGAAAAAGCGATCAGAGGTAAGGATTAGCGACTATACCTCGAAGCCTTGAAGTAGCAACTGATTGATCGACGATCAATCAAACGATGAAGAAAATCTTCTCTTCTCCCTCCCTTGTAGAACTCGCGGCCTTGATGAAGAAAATGGAGGAAAATTTGAGTTTTTCTTCCTTTCTTTGCTATATATAAAGGTTGGGAATTCGCGGGAAAATGAAAGTTTCGCGAATCTGATTTTTCCGGCGTCATTCTCCGTGAATTAATTGATATGTTTTGGCAAAAGAATTCCAAAACTATAAAGAGGTCTCCTTGTATTTTTGGCAATTAATGCATAGTCGGTATAAAACTATTTTACCCGATAAGTTGCTTTTTGCATCGAATGTCGGAATAGAAAACTTCCTTCGGAAGAAAGATTGAAATCATCAAGAGAAATGGGTGTACGCGTGTAGAATATTCATTTGAAGCTCTGAATAGATAAAGTCTTCATTGTCGAGAAATTCTAGGGTTTTGAAATACCAGGGATTCGGTTTCGGCAAACTTCCGATGATTGGAATCGGACGTTCGTAGATCCTAGAGTTTCGCCTCGAAACGATTGTGATATATGGAAAAAGAGAAGTTCTAACATTTCTCTGAAGATTTTTGGAATTAACTTCCGTCGTGCCTAAAAGTGAAAATTAGCTATATACTAGGGTTTCTGACCTAGGTTTAAGCGTAAAACGATCGTGCTATAACTTTTATCGACTTCAATACGAACCTCAGACTTTTCCTGAAGTTTCTCCTTCATACATTTATTTCATTTACTAAACTCTTGTTCAGGTTTCCCTTCGCCATGCATCAAACCTACTGGTGAATAAGTATTTATTCACTTGGTATAAACTGAAAAACTTGGGCCTTACATTACTACCCTCCAAAAAGAAAGTTTGGTCCTCGAAACTTAAGGGTTAGTAAAAAAATTCTGAATATTGTCCCTTGGTCTTTTCCTCTAACTCCCATATAGCACCGTCTGTGTCTTTGTTCCAAATAACTTGCTCTAAAGCACTCTGCTTTCCCCTCGATTGTTTCACTCTTCTAGTCCCAATGCTGACCGACGGCGTCTCAAAAGACATATCGTCCTCTAACTCTCTGTTGTCCGGTTCGACCACTTGAATCGGTTCTCCGTTGGAAATAATATTTGTTGGCATTCGTGCAATCGCACAACCTTAACCACTTGCTCCTCTGCCCTTGTTCGTCCAAAATACTGATTAGGAACTCGGTACATCTCTATGTTCCGGATTGAATGCTCAACTTGAGTCTTACTACCTTGTGCATGACAAGACTCATTCTCCTTAATCATAAATTCATCAACCCCTCATAAGCTAATCATCCTCTTGATATCCAACAATCCATTATTGTCGTCTTTGTCCTCAAAACCTTCCTCACTCAAACCAGTTTACACTTACTGAAATCCCTAACACTTCGCATCAATCGAGATTTATCCTCTAGAAGATCAAATCATAACTATACCTCAAGGGACTTAACTAGTCATTTCGTCATCCGATCCTCCAACCTTCTGAGGTTTAACTACTATCGTAACTGCTATCACCACTACATCCCTTACTCACACACGATTTCCAACTCCCCAAGTCAATCTTAATCATAGGATTCTTATTCAACTGAGCAAAATTCACTTGCTAACTCTATCAAGCATCACCGAAATCCATAACAAAGTTCCATTCACTATTAGACTCTGAGTAGCTTGTCCAACTATGATAACTTCAAGTATTCATCTTAATACTAACACTTTCCTTCTTGTAACTTGATTACCATCTTGTCGATAAACTTCTTAATCTCCCAATCAAATTATGACAAACTTCAAGTCCTATACACTTATGACAAGAATTAATAGACTTAAAACCTAAACCTTTTCCAAGTTTGGATCTCTGATGCTCTGTAGCTCTCCAACATTTCCTAAAAGAATATTCATCTCTTACAACGACAACTCCTTCCCAAAGAAAATCAATTACTTAACACGAACTTTCCTCCCAAATCCGACTAATCCTCGATCAATTCAAATTCATCTTACACATCCTTCTATCAAAGTCCATATCCAGCTGTGATTCCGAAAATCACCCCCTCAATATTAAGTTGATCAGGCCTAATACATCGAAGGTGAAAATCTAGAAAAAGCCCACTGGAACAGTCAATGAGTTCCTATCATCCAGTGGTCGCAAATACCCTGACGTTAAATCTTCAATGATGTCGCTACGGAACTACACACCCTCGACATCATACGTATACTATCCATAATGAATCTCTATGAAATTCATTCTTCAGCTTCTAGCTTCCTTTTAACGCATCGGTAGAAGACTACTTTCTAGGCTTAGCGTGTCATTCTAAACCTCGTATAACTTCTATAGCTAAAATACGAGTAACAGTAAAGTAAAGTCATAATAGGCGTAGTAACTATAAGGTCAAAGCGTAAACCATATACGTAAGATAGGTGTGTTTGCACACTCTACAAGAAAAATGGAACATATTATACTAGAATGAGAAAGAATGGTTAGAAAGTTACCATCGTTCTTGCGCTCTCCTCTGACAAACCCCTCAGCTCTCTCACCGTCCATGGTGTAAACTCTTGCTTTAGCCGCAGGACGCTTTCCACGAGCAGTGTTCACGGTTGGCTCCGTCTTGGGTGCTCTGCACTGATCGGCAGTGTGCCCCATTTTGTTACAATTGTAGCATTTGGGCCTCGTGTCGGGACAAGCATTGGCATAGTGCCCCGGCTCCCCACATCTGAAACAGGTCGTCTCCTTCTTCAAAGTCTGATCTCCGGAACCTCCAGCAGCACCCGTCATGGGTCTGTAAGATCCGGAAGTAAATCCTCTTCCAGCAGGACGCTGATATGGCCCCCTGCTCTGAAATTTCTCTCTGCTCTGAAAATTTTGAGAGCCCGACCTCATCGGCCCTCCTGTCCCAGCCCGGTTTAATCTCCGATTCTTCATCAGCTCTACTTCCGTGGCATTCTCGACTAACGATTGGAATCGCATGATTCCCAGTGGTCTCACTGAGTCCTCAATATCAGGCCTCAGTCCATTAACAAAACGCTTGCACATATAGCGCTCATTCACGTGATCATGAAAGAATTGGAAATGCTTGGCCAAGGATTCCAGCTTCGAAGCAAATTCCGGCACTGACATACCTCCCTGACGGAGTGTCATAAATTGTGACTCCCGCTCATCCCGAGCACTTGTTGGAAAATACTTTTCCAAGAATGCGGTCCGGAATGAGTTCCAGCTAATCTCCTCGTGATTGTCTTCCATAATTCCTCTGGTGCCCTTCCACCAGTACTCAGCATCCCCGAGTAGCAGATAAGTCGCCATGCCCACTTTGGCACCCTCAGCAGTTTGTAGTACGCCGAATATCTTTTCAACCTCCTGGATCCAGAGATCCGCTTTGTCTGGGTCAGTACCACCAGAGAACCTGGGTGGGTTTTGCCTCCTGAAATCATTGAGGCCTTTATTCTGGTCCAGAGTTACTTCCCTCTGGCGCTGATGTTGTTCACGTGTTTCTTCAGCAGCACGCCTCATGGCATTATCGTTTGCTTGCGCCGTCACAGCTTGGGCCATAGTGGCCATCATCTCAGCTAACTGGTTAGTGTTCACCATGTTCTGTTAAGTTAGACAAACAGTTAGTACTCATCATAAGATAGCATTTCCATAACTATACAATATGATTAAGCAATAACTTCAATCAATTTTTAAGCGAAAAATCGCTTGCAGACAATCAATTTTCACTCTTTGCAGAGCCACACAACCTAGCACAGAAGACCTATTCCCCAACAACTCCCGAAAGACTCGACCGTGCTCTGATACCACAATGTAACACCCCGATTTCGGTGGCGTCACTTTAGTAACCAAAAGTAAACTTAATGCGGAAAAACGTGAATATATTTTTTTTTTCGATTATAACTAAGACAAGACTGAAATAAATAAAACCCAAGTACGAAAAGTAATAAAACTAATATACAATATATAAACAGCCCCCGCTGTAAGTAGCAACCTCGTCACGAGTGAACCTCCAGTGACGGGTAATAGAAGAGTAGCGCCCGTAGGAAAAAGTACAAACCAAAAGAAAAGGTTAAGTGTCCGCAACACTATCCCTCAAAATGAGAATAAGCTGGCCCATCGGCCTGAAACAAGACTTCCTAAGTCCAACCAACTCTCTGTGATTCCCGTAACGAAACCACACAAAAAGCTATAGGTGGGAAACTACCCTGTCCCGAATGAAACAAATGATGTTCAGAGCTAAGACTCTACTCCTACACTAATCCCATCTCGAGGAGCTCACACTAACACTCAATCCTACATGCTAGCGTGATCGTCGTCCGAATCTGAATCCAGAACGACTAAGTCTAGGTACATCCTCCGTCCTCCGCTCGCTATCGCGATGCGCTCCTGTTCCAGCATCCCAACTCTAGTTTCCCCCGAAGGGTGAACCGTCGTGAACTAGTCTGCCAAAGACATCTGACAAAGGGCGTTTGTTCGCCAAAGCACACACAGAAGACGCGAGGGTCAACTCCAAAGAATTATGTAAATAATAGCAAGGATAGATACAGATAATAGGATAGCCACTTAGGCTTTTAGCTAGGGATAACATCCTAGGGTTGCATATATCATGATGAATATAAACGACGATAAATCACAGTTAACATGCCTCAAATAGAATTAACAAGTATCAAACACACTCATCACTAAGTCAGTATGCATGTTGCATGAAATGATATGCAGGTTAACCCAGTTAACCACATGCATTCCGGAAAGGGATGGACATCAAACGGATCAGCCCTAACACTAGCCACGGTGGAACCATTTCGGCCCGCGTGCCTCTTACACCACACAAAGGTAGCCAGATCAGCAGTAAACCCGTAGGTCTGCCATTTCGGTCTGCTACAAGAGACGTCTATAAACGCTCTTTCACGGCATTCCGGGTCTTATGACCATTTTGGAAACCGACGAGGTCCAGAGTACGTCCTGTGTTAATACCCCATTAATGTTGCATGTATGCAAAATGATTAGTCAAACAACGTCTCCGTCCTCACTCGACACGTCGCCACGTGTTCTAGGGAAGTTAAAGTTTCTAAAAGCTTACCCTAAGGTAAAGTCGATTCTGCGACCAAAAGACACACTTCATAACGACACATAGCTGCTCCAACAGCACCACAACAAACGCTGCTCCAACAGCACAATAACAAACGCTGCTCCAACAGCACAACAATAAACGCTGCTCCAACAGCACAACAACAAACGCTGCTCCAACAGCACAACAACAAACTCAACACTTGGATCCGACGACACTTCTCGTTTTTCCAAAACTATGATTTGACTTCCAATGCCTTCCTACGAGGTTGTTATCATTACTTAAAGATTTTGAGGTTATTTAAGGTCTTATGAATTTTCTTTATAAAATAGATTCCATTTTGTCTTATCGCAAGTCTTATACATTTTCAGGATCTCCCAATCCCAAGTCGCTTCCAGAGGAGGTCTCGATCCACTAAACAAAATTAAGGCCCGAACCTCGTTCGTCCTATCAAACTTTCTCAAAACTCTCAAAATAAAATCGGCATGACCTGCCCGCTATTCTCACCATTCAGAATCTCAGATTCCAGTACAGAGCATATTTAAATCATCACAATCAACAACATGTCATATATCAATAAATCGCATCATAAACACTTAGCACTTAGCATATAAAGCATGCACCACACATCCTAGATTACCCACATAGCACATAGCATGTAAGTCAATCTCAAAAACATTCAGTAGATGAATCATCTACATTGTCAGCCGAAGCCTCAGAAAACATTTTCCAATCACACACAATCCAGTGCATAAACAATAAACAATGTCGAAAACATCGACCCTAAGCATTAACTAGAGATTCAGTGAGAAGCCCTCACCTGTAGATTCTCCAGGATGATCTCCTAACACTTGTTCACAATCAAAGGCTTGCTCCTCTGGGAATTCCTCAAAATCACCTTTAGAGCAAAACCACAGAAATACTATCAGAGTCTATCGAAAACTAAGCTATCGATACTTACTAAGGTTACTCGAAGTAATCTCTACCCTAAGGTACGATAAACTAGCGCGAAAGACAAGTTTTCGGAAAAGGAAATTTTCCTCCTCCCCCCTAATAGGGCACGACCACTTTGTGCAATTATGGGGCTCGATTTTTCTTCGATCAAACTTGGTTCCTATGCTTTCATAAGCGGTAACTAAGGGTATTCTGAACTCGGAAAAATTATCGGATCAAAAACTGTCGCAGGGGTATTTTGGTCATGATTTTTAACTTAGGATTTTTCAAAACTGAAATCCCAAAAATAAAATTTTGCAGGGACGTCACCAACGACGTTTATGACAACTAATCCTACTAGCACTAAGCTAAGGCGATAGTTTTCAGCCTAAAGGTTGAAGCTTTACACCAAAAACTCCAAAAATGGGTATTTTAGGCTCAAATTGATTCCGGCGGAATTCCGGCGACATAACGGAAAATCTAACCCGGCAGAAGTGATCTTGGGCGCATAGGGAAGAGGTTTAGAATCAGAAATGAAAGATTTAGGATAGTTTTGCAAAAACCCATAAACTATCCGCTCAGAAAACTCTACAGAAAAGCTATGGAAAAAGCGATCAGAGGTAAGGATTAGCGACTATACCTCGAAGCCTTGAAGTAGCAACTGATTGATCGACGATCAATCAAACGATGAAGAAAATCTTCTCTTCTCCCTCCCTTGTAGAACTCGCGGCCTTGATGAAGAAAATGGAGGAAAATTTGAGTTTTTCTTCCTTTCTTTGCTATATATAAAGGTTGGGAATTTGCGGGAAAATGAAAGTTTCGCGAATCTGATTTTTCCGGCGTCATTCTCCGTGAATTAATAGATATGTTTCGGCAAAAGAATTCCAAAACTATAAAGAGGTCTCCTTGTATTTTTGGCAATTAATGCATAGTCGGTATAAAACTATTTTACCCGATAAGTTGCTTTTTGCATCGAATGTCGGAATAGAAAACTTCCTTCGGAAGAAAGATTGAAATCATCAAGAGAAATGGGTGTACGCGTGTAGAATATTCATTTGAAGCTCTGAATAGATAAATTCTTCATTGTCGAGAAATTCTAGGGTTTTGAAATACCAGGGATTCGGTTTCGGCAAACTTCCGATGATTGGAATCGGACGTTCGTAGATCCTAGAGTTTCGCCTCGAAACGATTGTGATATATGGAAAAAGAGAAGTTCTAACATTTCTCTGAAGATTTTTGGAATTAACTTCCGTCGTGCCTAAAAGTGAAAATTAGCTATATACTAGGGTTTCTGACCTAGGTTTAAGCGTAAAACGATCGTGCTATAACTTTTATCGACTTCAATACGAACCTCAGACTTTTCCTGAACTTTCTCCTTCATACATTTATTTCATTTACTAAACTCTTGTTCAGGTTTCCCTTCGCCATGCATCAAACCTACTGGTGAATAAGAATTTATTCACTTGGTATAAACTGAAAAACTTGGGCCTTACAGACTGCTTTACACTGAAAAACGAAATTGAGAGACTCATTCGGGCAGGGCGTTCGAAGATGAATGACCGCAGCGATCAGTGGAATGGAGAGTGACAGCAGGGAAATCGGTACAAAGGGGGCCGCCAGCAGGATGACCGCAGGCGGGACGACCGCCGCCGTACGCCAACCACTGACAAAAAGGAAACACTGGAGACAAGGAAGAAGGGGGCAGAAGAAACCTTTAATAAGGATCTTGAGCCACTAGTTGGGACAATACACACAATCGCGGGTGGCTTTGGTGGAGGTGGAGACACGGCCTCGGCGAGACGAAGGCACGTGAGAGCAGTGACATCAGTACAACAGTGTGAGACCCCATTTGGTTTCCAGCATCCAGATATTGTGATATCAAGAACGGATTTTGAGGGGATCATGTAAGACCCAAGTTTTTAAGCTTAGAATAAGTGGAAGAGATTTCCATTTACGATTAGGCTTGATGTATCGTGAAAGGAAACCTGAACAAGAGTTTACCAAATGAAATAAATTTATGAAGGAGAAAGTTCAGGAAAAGCCAAAGGATCGTATCGAAGTCGATAACAGTTATAGCACGATCGTTATACGCTTAAACCTAGGTCAGAAACCCTAGTACATAGCTAATTTTCACTTTTAGGCACGACGGAAGTTAATTCCAAAAATCTTCAGGGAAATGTTAGAACTTCTCTTTTTCCATATATCAAAATCGTTTCGAGGCGAAACTCTAGGATCTACGAACGTCCGATTCCAATCATCGGAAGTTTGTCGAAACCAAATCCCTGGTATTTCAAAACCCTAGAATCACCCGACTATGGGGACTTTATCTATTCAGAGCTTCAAATTAATATTCTACACGCGTACACCCATTTCTCTTGATGATTTCAATCTTTCTTCCGAAGGAAGTTTTCTATTCCGACATTCGATGCAAAAAGCAACTTATCGGGTAAAATAGTTTTATACCGACTATGCATTAGTTGCCAAAAATACAAGGAGACCTCTTTATAGTTTTGGAATTCTTTTGCCAAAACATATCTATTAATTCACGGAGAATGACGCCGGAAAAATCAGATTCGCGAAACTTTCATTTTCCCGCGAATTTCCAACCTTTATATATAGTTTGAAAGGAAGAAAAACTCAAAATTTTCCTCCATTTTTTCTCTCAAAGCCGCGAGTTCACCAAGGAAGAAGGAGAAGAAGATTTTGTTCAATCCTTGCTTGATCGTTGATTAATCAGTTGCTGCTTCAAGGTTTCGAGGTATAGTCGCTAATCCTTACCTCTGATCGCTTTTTCCATAGCTTTTCTGTAGAGTTTTCTGAGTGGATAGTTTATGGGTTTTTGCAAAACTATCCTGAATCTTTCATTTCTGATTCTAAACCTCTTCTATATGTGCCCAAGATCACTTCTGCCGGGTTATATTTTCCGTTATGTCGCCGGAATTCCGCCGGAATCAATTTGAACCTAAAATACCCATTTTTGGAGTTTTTGAGGTAAAGCTTCAACCTTTAGGCTAAAAACTATCGCCTTAGCTTAGTGTTAGTAGGATTAGTTGCCATAAACGTCGTTAGTAACATCCCTGCAAAATTTAGTTTTTGGGATTTCAGTTTTGAAATTTCTAAGTTAAAAATCATGACCAAAATACCCCTGCGACAGTTTTTGATCCGATAATTTTTCCGAGTTCAGAATACCCTTAGTTACGGCTAATGAAAGCATAGGAACCAAGTTTGATCGAAGAAAAATCGAGCCCCACAATTGTGAAAAGTAGCCGAGCCCTATAGAGGAGGAGGGGGAAAATTTCCTTTTCCGAAAACTTGTCTTTCGCGCTAGTTTATCGTACCTTAGGGTATAGATTACTTCGAGTAACCTTAGTAAGTATCGATAGCTTAGTTTTCGATAGATTCTGATAGTATTTCTGTGGTTTTGCTCTAAAGGTGATTTTGAGGAATTCCCAGAGGAGCAAGCCTTTGATTGTGAACAAGTGTTAGGAGATCGTCCTGGAGAATCTACAGGTGAGGGCTTCTCACTGAATCTCTAGTTAATGCTTAGGGTCGATGTTTCGACATTGTTTACTGTTTATGCACTGGAATTGTGTGTGACTGGAAAATGTTTTCTGAGGCTTCGGCTGACAATGTAGATGATGCATCTACTGAATGTTTTTGATGAGTGAATGACATGCTAAGTGCTAATTGGGTAATTTAGGATGTGTGGTGCATGCCTTATATGCTAGGTGCTATGTGGTTATTGCTTAAGATATTGACATATGACATGTTGATTGATTATGATGAGTTAATTCTGCTTTTGCACTATAATCTGAGTTTCTGAACGGTGAGAAAAGCGGGCAGGTCATGCCGATTTTATTTTGAGAGTTTTGAGAAAGCTTGAAAGGACGAATGAGATTCGGGCCTTGTTGTGGTGTTGTATGGATCGAGACATTCTCTGGAGTCATTTGGGGATTAGGAGATCCCGAGAACTTATAGGATTCACGATAAGACTAAAAGGATAATTATTTTGTAAAGAAAACTCATAAGACATTAAACAACCTCTAAATCTTTAAGTAATGGTAATAATCTCGGAAGGAAGCTTTGGATGCAAATCATAGTTTTGGAAAACGAGAAGTGTCGTCGGATCCCAGCATTGAGAAAGTTGAGGGGCTTCGAGTATGTAGATGTTGTGGTGCTGTTGGAGCAGCGTTTGTTGTTGTGCTGTTGGAGCAGCTATTGTGGTTGTGCTGTTGGAGCAGCTATGTTGTTGGGTGTATCTTCGACTTTGCGGCGCGAATCCGTATGTCCAAACCCCGACGGGTTGGGCCGATTCGACAATAATTGTTGACACGCGCGAATCCGTATATTCAATCCGATGGATTGGATCGATTCGGCGGTAGTCACTCAGGCACGCGTGAGTCCGTATGTTCAATCAGAGGGATTGGATCGATTCAGCGATTGCCATTTTACCTCGCGTGAATCCGTATGTTCAATCCGAGGGATTGGATCGATTCAGCGACAACTTTTCGACACGCGCGAATCCGTATATTCAATCCGATGGATTGGATCGATTCGGCGGTAGTCACTCAGGCACGCGTGAGTCCGTATGTTCAATCAGAGGGATTGGATCGATTCAGCGATTGCCATTTTACCTCGCGTGAATCCGTATGTTCAATCCGAGGGATTGGATCGATTCAGCGATAACCTTTCGACTCGCGCGGATCCGTATGTTCAATCCGATGGATTGGATCGATTCGGCGATAGTCATTGGACACGCGCAATGTCCGTATGTTCGACTCTTTTGAGTGAACCGACTTGGCGTTGTCATTTGTTGCGTGTGCGAGTCCGTATGTTCAACCCAAGGGGTTGGATCGACTCGACATGCCTAATTGTGGGAGTTGCGTGTGCGAGTCCGTATGTTCAACCCAAGGGGTTGGATCGACTTGACATGCCTAATTGTTGGGCTATCCTGGGGATAAGTCCGGGAAACCGGTAGTTTCCGAGTATGTGATACTCTTTGCTTGTTGAGCAGTTGTAACCATCGGATTGAGATGAGTCGGATGATCCGGAGATCATCATGAGTTACTATGTTGATGTGAAGAAGTGTCTTTTGTCGCAGAATCGACTTTACCTTAGGGTAAGCTTTTAGAGACTTTAATTTACCTAGAACACGTGGCGACGTGTCGAGTGAGAGTCGGAGACGTTGTTTGACTAATCATCCTGCATTCATGCATACTGATTTAGTTGTCGAGTGTGATTGTTATTTGTTAATCCTATTTGGAACATGTTAATTGTTATTATTGCTGTTAAGTTCATTATGGAATATGCAACCCTAGGATGTTATCCCTAGCTATAAGCCTAAGTGGCTATTCTCTTATCTATATCTATTGGTGCTATTATTTATGTAATTCTTTGGAGTTGACCCTCGCGTCTTCTGTGTGTGCTTTGGCGGACAAACGCCCTTTGTCAGATGTCTTTGGCGGACTGGTTCACGACGGTTCACCCTTCGGGGGAAACTAGAGTTGGGATGCTGGAACAGGAGCGCATCGCGATAGCGAGCGGAGGACGGATGGTGTACATAGACTAGGTCGTTCTGGATTTCGAATTCGGATGACGATCATGCTAGCATGTAGGTTTTAGTGCTGGTGTGAGCTCCTCGAGATGGGATTAGTGTAGGAGTAGAGTCTTAGCTCTGAACATCATTTGTTTTCTTTGGGGACAGGGTAGTTTTCCCACCTATAGCTTTTTGTGTGGTTCCTGTACGGGAATCACAGAGAGTTGGTTGGACTTAAGAGGTCTTGTTTTAGGCCATCTGGGCTGACTTATTCTTATTTTGAGGGACAGTGTTGCAGACACCTAACCTTTCTTTTGGATTATACCTTTTGCCTACGGGCGTTCTTTTCTACTACTTTCCGTCACTGGAGGTTACTCGTGACGAGGTTGGGTACTTACAGCGGGGGTTGTAAATATACATTGTATAATAGTTTTATTGCTTTTCGCATTTGGGTTTCATTTAATTCAGTCTTGTCTTAGTTATTATATCAAAAAAAAATATTCACGTATTTCCGCATTAAGTTTACGTTTGGTTACTAAAGTGACGCCACCGAAATCGGGGTGTTACAGATCAAAACGCACAAGGATGATCCTGTGGTTGTGATGATAAGGATCAACAGTTTCAATGTGCGGCGAGTTCTTTTAGACTAGGGGAGCTCTGCCGACATTATCTACGACGATGCATTTGATCAGTTGGGACTGACGGACAAAGATTTGATGCCCTACACAGGAACGTTGATAGGCTTCTCGGGCGAGCAAGTCTGGGTACGCGGATATATAGATTTGGACACAATTTTTGGTGTCGCCGAGAACGCCAAGCTCCTCCGCGTAAGGTATCTTGTGTTGCAGGTTGAAGCATCATACAACGTCATCATTGGAAGGAACACTCTCAATCGCCTCTGCGCGGTGATTTCGACAGCTCACGTGGCAGTGAAATATCCGCTGATGTGCGGAAGAGTGGGAAAGATTGTGGTTGATCAGAGGAGGGCGAGAGAGTGTTATAACAACTGTCTCAGTCAGTATGGAAAAAAGGGAGCTGGCGAGGGACACATGTGTCATGAGGTTGAGGTCATCCAAGGTAATCAGGACAGACAGGGAAGATTGAAGCAAATGATTGGCAGGAGGATAGCAAGGTCAGGAAGCAGCCAAGGACTGGTTAGGATAGATGCAGGACGAGCAAGGATGGACAGTTCACAGACGCTCATGCAGAAGAGCGTTGGGCAGGTGTGATCGCGGATTTAGAGGCGTAAAATTCAGCAGAGGGGTGCTGGCGATCGAGCCCAGGCTGACAGTCAGTCAAAAGAGGCGCCTGGAGAAGCTAGTAGAGGACAATTTTGACCTCTTTAGCTGGAGTCCAAAGGACCCAACGCTTTGGGGATTGCCAATGTTTAGGAAGCCGAATCTCTTGAATACAGGGCGAAATGAACAAAAGAGAAAAGGAGTGGCAATTCAAGGAATGGATCAGCGAATCATCCAGCAGGGAAGCGACGGGAAAAGCGGTAACAAGGCGCGCGAACGGTCTAAAGACAAGTAGAAGGCGAGGAGAGAGAGCCCAGTGAGTCTCCGCCCAGGTAAAGGAAAAAGAGAGGCAAGATATTGGAAGCCGGTGGGTTCGGTAGCTTTCAAGCTAGGCACATCTAAGCGCGACAAGCAGAAAGGCAAGATAGGAGAAGTCCCTCATTACCACGAGGCGGGCGGGGAAAGAAACCAACCCCGCAATAACAATGAGTGGGTGGCGAGCACGCGAAAGATGAGGTGATGGGAGTGATACTTTGACCTGAGGGGCTGGAAGCTGAAGCATGTAGGAAGGAGGAGCGAAGACGCAGCAAAGGAACCAAAAAATTAGGACCAAAAATAAAGATGCACTCTTTTTCTCCGACAAGAGAGTTTTTTGACGAGGCATCCCTCGATGTAAAATATTTCACAAATCAAATACAAAAGGATATTCTCAAGCAATACTCCTAGCTAGACTATAATACGACGGTCGCCCGGTGGGAAAAATTCCCTGAAGGTGGCGATCCTAACACGACCTTGATGTCTGGGGATCGCTCCGGAAAAGTACGGCGCGAACCGCTGCTACCCAGATAGCAACTCAAATAACATGTCACGTTCGCCCGGTGGGAAAAATTCCCTGAAGGTGGAAATCCCAACACGACCTTGATGTCTAGGGATTGCTCCGGAAAGTCCGGCGCGAATCGCTGACCTCTCGTTGTCGATGTGTGCAGATAAGCTACTTATCCCAGGATAAGCTGCTTATCCCAAAAGTCTCCCCGAAATATGGGCAAACGAGACCTCCTTGAAATATGGGGGAGAATAAAACTAGACATAAGTCTGGGTAAACCTATATGGCCATTGGGTCCCTAGCAACTGTAAGTCCTTGCCGGGACAAAACCGGCAAGGCCACACTTGCTCTTACGGGAAATATCGGTGCGAAGAAAAGCCTCAGTCCCAGACTGAAAAAAGTTATAGTTTCCACCGGCACACATTCAAAATCACTACACGAGCACAAAATACAAAGCTTAAAGGCACAAGGGCGAACACGGAGAGAAAAATGGATAAGCGAAATCGCGACAAACTTTCATTAAATATCACGGAGCAATGTTAATTACAAAGGGCAAGAGAAAATCAATACAAAATACTCAAACTACATTAACATTTTCTGTTTCCCTTGCGTTTTCAGCAGCCGCAAAATACTCAGCAGTGAAGCCTGAGGGGTCATCAGGGCCGACCAATCCATGGGGGGTAACCCTCTTGAAGGCTCCCATTCCGCCGAGGTTGATTCCTTCATAAAGATACTGGACTTGGGCTTTGGCGAGGAAAAAACCACGACCACGCTCTTCTACAGCCTCAGCAGCAGCCCCGGCCACTAACAACAGCTTTGGCCTTTGTCTCTAGTTGAGACCTCACCTCGGTGAGAGACTCGTTCGTCGACCCCAACTCACTATGCAGGAACGCGATTGCCCTCTCCTTAACAATGTAGGCGGCCCTACTCGCGGCGATTGCCTCGTTCTTTGCCTCCAACTCCTTCTGCAAATCATCCCGCTCGTCTTTTAAATCCTCCATTCTCTCTTCACAGACGGATAAGTCGGTCTCGCGACCGTTCATCTCGATTCCCAAATTGGTTAGCTTTGTAGTTTGGGCCACTACCTGAGTCAGCAACCTGTCACGTTCTTCGTACGCCTCAAGAGTGGCGAGACGATAACTCTCAGCCTTCTGGCGGAGTTCTTCAACTTCAGCGGCTGTAGCAATATCCTGGGATACTTGGCGAAGAGACACCCCGCGCGCAAAAGGCTCGAGATGGCTTCTTGTGCCATACCATCAAGGTCAGAATTTTCAACTCCTTTCATATTACCGAAGAAAGGGTCAGTCAGCATAAAGTCGACAGGAGTGGGTTGCTGGTTTGAAGGAGAGCTCTCTTTCTCGTCAGCGTTCGGATCAATGACGGCGGGGAAAGAGGGGCGGGGGGAAGGTGAGACGGTAGAAGCTTGATCCTCATCACTGCGACTCGCTGTGTGGACTAGGGAAGCCCTGGGTGAGCTTGCCCCAGCTTGTTGGGATGGATGGTCAGAAGGGAGGATTGTTTGAGGGAAATCAGAAGCAACGCCCTCAGAAGTACTTTGACCAACAAGAGTCTCCTTGGGAAGGGGCGAGGGTTCCTCCTCGCCCTTGGGGTTGGGTTCATCCTCTCCCACCATGCCTTGGCGAGGAGAAGATGTTTCACCGGTTTTGGCGGCCTTGTCTCTCTTGACCTTTTTCTTTTTCTTTTTCAACTTTTGGGGCGAAGGAATCACGACCCTAGACTTTCCGTCTGTGCCGGGGTCGCCCCCTTTGGATTTTTGAGATTTTCTTATGGGGGAAGGTTGAGCAGTTTCATCGGTAGGCCTCAGTGCCAGCTCGTCAATCTCCAGCAGAAGGACGGTGCCTGGTACTAACTCGCCAGACCCAGGAGCAGCAACATTTGGGGCTGTCCCGACAGTTTTGGAAGGAACAACATCGATCGGAGATCCAAGCGTAGGATCAACCGAAGGGTGAAAGCTTCAGGGTAAGTGGGATGCACGATTATGCGGAAGTACCGGCGCCCAGGTCCCTTCTTGACGTTGCTCTTGTAAGGAAAGAGGCGTTGCCGGCCCGTACGAGACTTCAAAGAGATCCACCCAGGGGTCGGGGTCTTCAAAGATTTCGGCTCAACGGCGTAGAAATAGAAGAAGTGGGCGGTCTTCGCTTCAAGACCAACGGCGTTGCAAAGAATCTCGAAACACCGAATGAAGGCCCAAGCGTTCTGATGGTGCTGGCTTGGAGCCACGTTTATTTCCCTCATCACTTGGCGAAGGAAGGGGGAGAAGGGTAGTTTGATCCCCAGGTCGAGGAAAAAGTACTCTTAGACGTAGAAGAAGTGGGGTTTTCCACGCCTTGTTCAACAGTGCGATGTTGCCAGGGTCGACGGATGCTTATGCATCGTCCGGTGACGAGAACATCTTCGAGAGACTTCTCGTGGCATAGCCCACCTGCCTGGCGGGCTGTCTCAGTAACAGACTCGTCAAAGGACTGCTCAGAGGGTTGACAGATGGCTCATTGAGTGGGAGTTTTGTTCGTAGACTGGGGCAGAGTGGCGAAAACTCGGTGCCAGAAGGCGTTGATTTCACTCTCAATAAGGGAAAGTCCTCCGGGGGGAGGAGGGTTAACCCAAGGAGGAGATGCGAGAGCGGCGCTGAGGGATCGGGAGGATCCTTTGGTGCGGTGTTGGGAAGTCATTTCTGCTAAAGGGAAGAATAGGGATGAAAAAGGGAAAGGGAGCAAGGTTGTTAACTTTAGCAGATTGTAAGGATTCCAGAAGTGGTGAATGAGGAGGTGAGGGAGAATTTAAAAGTTGGGATGAGCAGCGGTTTGGAAATCGTGCCCCATGATGGCAGAGGTGGAACGATTACTCAAGGGAGTGTGGCGCGGATTTCGGGAAACAGGGGCAACGCATTAAATGAAAAGTTACAACGGCTGAAGCTTATTGGTTTGAATTCAAATTGGCAGGTTTTACTATGATTTGAAGAGACGTTTTAAAGATAGCTGTTGAGATACCGCATATTTGCTGACCTTTGCACCACTCAGGGGCGCTATGCGTGGCACAGGCTCAACACATGTCAAGATATCACGATTTAGGGCACGTGCGTAATCGTGGCAAGGCAAGCAAACCATGCGCCATCGCCACAAGCCCACTTGTGGACTCGAGCCGCCAGGGGAACATAGCAAGAAGTTCAAAATGTTAATTTTTAAAAGTTTTAATAATCAAGCCATGTTGGCCATTATTCTTTGTTGTTAGACCTCAAGTTTTAGCGTTAATTGGCTTCTTGTGGACCGTCGCCTTAGTTTCTCTACTTAAAGACAAACTTAGCTCTCATGCTTCGAGCTCGGTGTCTTGTGGACTTGTGGACTGGGCGAGACCCCAGGGTCCCTCGCCCAGGACCACCAGCTTAGGGCGACGAGCGGACTAGGGACTTGGGCCTCCTTCCAGAGGCCCAACCGGCCCATTAGGAAGGGTTAAAGGTGTCAAACCCAACTCCACATCTATAAATAGGGGATGAATATCAATTGTAAATGACTCTCTTAGCTCATTTGAGAAATAACAAGATTGAAATTCAGTTACTTTCTCTCTCTAAAGCGGTTACGCTCTCATTCTCTCTAGGAATCTCACATCACGTTCCTTACACTATAGGTATTATACCTCATCTCAATGTTCATGGATGGAACACAATATTAGTAAGGAGTAATCTAGGTCAATCTTAGATAATTAAGGCAAATCTTTTAAAATTTTATGAAAAAGTTTCTCAGATTTCAAATTACCTTTAAAAATCGGTTTCAAGATTTGTTATGGAAATAAATTTTAGGTGAAGAAAAAGTTTGTTTTTAGAGTATTAATTAAATTTTATGGTATTTTTAGTGAATTTTCGAATTTTTATTTAATTCATAATATTATGAGTTTTTATTGTGATTTGGTAGATTTTGATAGTTTTTATTAATTAATTTTTATGGTATTTTTGTTGAATTTTTTTGTTTTTCATTTAATCTAGGTAAATCTTATATAATTATGGTAAATCTTTTAATATTTTATGAAAAAGTTTCTCAGATTTTTTTATATATGCTTTTTTTTCACAGATTTGTTTTTCTTTTTTTTTTAAAATGTACATATGCTTTTTTTTTTAATATTTTTAATATCAAATGAGAATTAATCTGGGAGTGACACCTCATCAAATTGGCCTGAGAATTAATGTGTGAGTGACACCTCATCAAATTGCCTTGAGAATTAATGTGGGAGTGACACTTCATCAAATTGCCCTGAGAATTAATCTGGGAGTAACACCTCATCAAATTGGCCTGATGGAAGTTCTTCTTTTCTAATATATATTGATTGATTACGTTGTGATAAGCACGTGAAGGGAGTTTTTAATAGTTCGATTGATATCAGTATCTGTAAGTATGTGATTTAGCTAAAGATATTTCAACAATGAGATGTGGTGTGGTGATTCTTTAACTCATCATTTAATCATGAAGTCAGAAATTCAATAATAAAATATATTTTGTGGTTAAATGTCGGTATACACTAGTCTAAAGAAAGTTAAGGGCATGTTTGGTGCGACGTATAATATAAGACCTGATAGTATAAGACCTGATAGTATTAGGCTTGATAGTATAAGCCCTGATAACTTTCTTATACTATCCAGCGTTTGGCCATACTCTGTATAATTTACCATATCGTTTAAATTAATGCAATTTTATGTTTAATGAAGTATTGAATAATGATATATAATAAAAATCAAATATGGAGGTGATTATAGCGGTGGTGGCGGTGATGATGGAAGTGGTGGTAGGTTGGTGGTGGTGGTGGCAATGGTGGTAGGTTGGTGTTGGTGGCGGTGGAGGTGACAGTGGAGATAGGTTGGTGGTGGTGGTGGCAGCAATGGTGGTTGTGGTGGTGGCGATGACCTGGTGGTGGTGGTGGTGGTAAGGCGGTGGCGGCTACGGTGGAGGGTGGAGGCAATGGTTGTGGAGGTGGCGATAGGGTGGTGGCTGTGGTGTTGGTGGTGGCGGTGGTGGCAATAGAGTGGTGGCGGCGATTATGGTGGTGGTGGCGATAGGGTTGTGGTGGCGACGATTATGGTGGTGGCGGCGGTGGTGGTGGCGGCAACACCAGTGGTGACGGTAGGGCGGTGGTGGTGCCAATGGTGGTGTAAGTTGGCAGCAATGAAGGGTGGTGGTGATGGTGACTTATATGTCCCAACCTTATCATGTCTTATCCATCATTCACATGATGGATTAAATAATACGTCATTTTAACGTATAAGGGGACTTTGATGGATAAGCTTATACAATACAATGTCATCACCAAACAATAGATAAACCCATAATGTATTGTATAAACTTATACTATCATGCCTAATACGGCGTGTCAAACGAGCCCTACAATATTTCGATCAGGACTAAACATAAACAAGGGAACTCATTTGTGTGTATGTAGTGGAGGGGGAAACTGGGAAAGTTTATCCAATTAATAGTGTGAAATGAATCAAATGTTTTATGAATCATTAGTTTATTCGGAGTAACGGACATCATTCTTCATTTGAAACTGCATGATGCATCCAACTAATAGTGTCCACTAGTCTTATTTCTAAATATGAAGTCCTAATCCCCTGGCCCATCTTATCCAAATGGAACAAGTAAGGGTAGTTAGGTTGCAGGATAATTGATAACTGTTTTTTTCATACAAACAAACATGCATTCAACAATTTTTTTAGCTTATAAAAATTGGTGAATGACAGAAGTTCTTCCAACAATAAGACATAGTAAATTAGTAGTTAGACTAATATTTTTAAGACTCAAAAATCACATTAAATAAATAGGTTATAGTGAATTGAAGCACAGTGATGCTAATACAAAAACCTTAGTCTTCTTCAAACTTGAAGATTTGGGTCGTACCTAATGAAATTGGAACTTCTTTTTTGAAATGCAAATTTGAACTTAAAAATCATGAAATTTCCATACTTTGTCTTTACAAATTAAAGAAAATGAGTCCCAAAACAAAAACACATAATAGTTTAAAGGTCACGGACATATTGACAGTGGGATTTTAGTTCTTTAAATTGAGAAATTCATTAAAGAGAAAAATATTAACATGTTGACAAGTAATTGTTGATAAAAAAATTCAAAGTTAAGATTTATATAAAGTAAGGACTTTTGCAAAAGGAGTCAAGTTTCATGATGAGATTTAATCATAAATAATAAATAGTCCACTTTAAAAGATTAAATTATTGTGTTCCGATGGATAAAAAAATTAAATTATTTGATTTTTGGACTGGGCGATACTCCAGGGTCCCTCGCCCAGGAGACCTGACCTTGGGCGGGGGACGCGCCATGACCTTAGACCTCCCTTTCCGAGGCCTAACTGGCCCATTTGGACAGATTAAGGGCGCCAAAGCCCACTCCACCTCTATAAATAGGAGGGGAATACCAATTGTAAATGACTTTTAGCTCATTTAAGAAATGATCGCATTGAAATTCAGTTATATTCTCTCTCTCTCTAAACGGTTAGAGTTTCTCTCTCTAAGCATTCACATCACTTTGGGTACTACCTTCCCTCTCTATGTTCTAGCACGGAACATTTGGCGCCGTCTGTGGGGATCAGTAGATTTCTATTCCCGGACTACGTGGATCGTGATTCAAAGGAGCGAAACTCGCTTTTCTGAGCGATTTTCTAAAGTTTTCTTCGTGGACAGTGATCGGGAGGAGTGATTCCTTGATTCTGAGTTTGGAGGATCTTTCGTTGGTGCACCTAGATAAACCAGTGGAGCTTAATGGCGGAGCATCGACTATCACATGGAGAGAGGTTGGAGCGAGCACACGATCCGCCGCGAAGGCACGATGAGCAAGCAAGGTCTTTGGCTTCCTTCTCGAGGGACAAAAGAGGTGCGCAGCTTCAACCTCAAGAACCGAGTGATGGAGCGGGTTGGTGATGGCTGATTCGCGACGTCATTAATCGCCTATAACGACATGATGTGGAAATGAGCGTAACAGACACAGCGCCGGAGCTTGAAGCCTCATACAGACAAAGATACCGAGATTCCATACAACGACTGGTGATGACCCGGGTTTATATGATGTTTTTATGGTTTTTCCTTGTAGGTTTTGAGTCTTTTTCTTGTGTCTCATGTAGTGTTTCATGCATTCTCATGCATTTTTACTTTTATTTGTGCATTTGCATTAGTTTAGTAAGTATGTAGTTTTATAAGGACTTTAGTTGCATTTTAGTATAGTTTTGAGTTTTTTGTTAATTGTCATTAGTTTTGAGTCCCTTGTGCAATTAAATGGTTGGTATTCTTGATATTTTTCCTTTAGCTTTGATGAGAGTAATCAGGTCTGAAACTGAAGAAGAAGGAAGGTCAAGAAGCTTGGTGAATTGAAGGGAGGCTTAAAGAGGCATAAAGAGGAGTTAAAATGAAGATCAAGGGACTTTCCAGCGAGTCTGAGCGCCTAGGCATGCTCCATTGGCGCCTAGGCGCCAATTGCCCTGTTCCAGAAATTGGAATTGGCGCCTAGGCGCTCTGAATTGGCGCCTAGGCGCCAATTACCTTCGAGAGGCACTTTTTCAGCATGGAATTGGCGCTCTGAATTGGCGCCTGAGCGCCCGGAACAGCCCAAACTCGTGATTTTTGCCTATAAATAGGATTTTAGTCATTTTCTTTGAGGAGCTTGGATATCTTTTCATACTTTGTAAAATTCAGAGGTAGATGATCATCTAGGATAGTGATAGAAGGCTTCCAAGCTTGTGTTCAAGGTTCTTAGCCAAGCATGGCTCTTGCCATGCTTGGCTAATCTCTCTTCTTTTACTTTAGTTTTCTTGTAAGACTTTTCCTTTTAAGTTATAATCTTAAGTTCTTTCCCACATGTTCTTCTTCTTTCCTTGAATCCCATATCCATGCTTTATGTTTCAAGTTAGAACATGTGCTAGCTTTATGCTTTTCTATAATAGAACGGAAGTTTGTTATAGATTAGGGACTTGTTATGGGATTACCTCTTCTATACTTGCTACTAGGAATAGAGGAAGGGTTGGGGTTTGTTGGCCTGAACTTTATAATCTTTATGCTTCAAACAAATGTTTAAGTACGCAAGGAATTTGGCTTATCTTTTGGTTTGAAAGAATTATCTATGCGAGGCATCGATAGGTAGTAGCTTAGGCTATAACATCAAGGAGAGATTCATGAGAACATGTGCTTAGAATGATGTGCTTGAATTGATTAGTTGAGCAAGAACCCAAAGTAAATCACTCTTTCTTTTCATTCTCTGTTTCATTTCTGAATTTTTATTTTCTTTTTCCTTATTACTACTTCGTCATATGTTTGCCTCAATAAAACAAACCTTCAAACTCAAAGCTTGAACCGAATCTATTCACTCACAATCCCTGTGGTTCGATACTTTAAACCGGGTGGATTCGTACACTTGCGGATTTACCAACAACTGGAATCTCCTTTCTCTCAAGGACAGGTAGAAGCGGAATGGTGTGCCTATCACCGAACCTCAGGACACGATACTGGAAAGTGTCGACCTCTACAGCGCGCGGTGGTAAAGCTGATTGTGGCAGGGAAATCAGCCACGGCGCGGGGCGATGCGTTTTCGACGACAAAAGAAGTTGGCACGATTGCTGGAGGTTTCGGTGGAGGAGGGACCACTAGTGCAGCACGGAAGCGATATGTTAGAGCGGTGAATGCAGTTACAAAGATTCCTTTTGGTTTTCAACATCCAGATATCACGTTTTCGTCTGCTGATTTTTACGGAATAAAGCCGCACTTAGATGACCCGATCGTGGTCTCCCTCCGTGTTAATCAGCTCACCGTGCAACGAGTGCTTCTAGACCAGGGAAGTTCGGCGGACATCATCTACGGCGGAGCGTTTGCTCGGCTTGGTGTGGGCGAGGGAAACCTTGCTCCCTATGAGGGAACTCTAGTGGGATTCGCGGGCGAGCAAGTATGGGTAAAGGGCGTCCTCGACCTTGACACCACGTTTGGCGAGGAAGAGCACGCTAGGACGCTCAGCGTCAAATATCTAATCCTTGAAGCAGATGGGTCAGACAACATGATCGTCGGGCGAAACACCTTAAACCATATGTGCGCCGTGATCTCAACAGCTCACCTGCCGGTGAAGTATCCGCTGACGAATGGGCATATCAGGGGAATTGTTGTGGATCAAAGGGTCGCAAGGGAATGCTATTGTAATGTTGTGGATCGGTATGGGAAGAAAAACGCTTCAGTCGGGCACCGTTGGACGAAGTTGAGACGCCAGAGGAAAGTTTGGACCCGAGGGGCGAGGGACGTGTTAACAGGCCCACACCGATAGAAGAAACCAAAGAGCTGAAGTTCGGCGAGAAGATACTCAAGATAGGAACCAAGTTAAGTGAGGACCAAGAACAAAGGCTATCAAAGTTGTTAGGCGAAAATTTAGATCTTTTCGCCTGGAGTCACAAAGACATGTCGGGTATAGACTCAAACTTCATTTGCCACAGGCTGGCATTGAATCCAGGAGCCAACCCTATAACCCAGACTCGCCGGAGAATGGGAAACGAAAAAGAGAAGGCCATCCAACAAAAGGTAAACAAGTTGCTAGCTGCGGACTTCATACGGGAAATCAAGTACCCTACCTGGCTGGCAAATGTGGTGATGGTCAAGAAGGCGAACGGGAAGTGGCGAATGTGCGTAGATTATACAGACTTGAACAAGGCATGCCCAAAAGATTCTTATCCCTTGCCAAGCATAGATAAGCTGGTGGACGGAGCTTCAGGGAATGTACTTCTGAGTTTAATGGATGCTTATTCAGGATATCACCAGATTAAGATGCATCCGTCGGATGAAGACAAAACAGCTTTTATGACCGCAAGGGTAAACTACTGTTACCAGACTATGCCTTTCGGGTTAAAGAATGCGGGGGCGACGTATCAGCGGTTGATGGATAGGGTGTTTGAAGGCCAAGTAGGAAGGAACATGGAAGTGTACGTTGACGACATGATCGTTAAATCGGTTTTGGGATCAAACCATCATGAGGATTTGATGGAAGCCTTCGGTAGGATTTGCAAGCATAACATGAGGCTTAATCCAGAAAAGTGCTCTTTCGGCATACAGGGTGGGAAGTTTTTAGGCTTCATGATTACGTCGAGAGGAATCGAAATCAATCCAGATAAATGTAAGGCAATCCAGAAGATGAAAAGCCCGAGCAATGTGAAGTAGGTGCAAAGACTAACCGGGTGGATCGCGGCCTTATCCCGTTTCCTCCCTCACTCGAGCGACAAGTCAGCCCCGTTCTTCAAATGCCTCAAGAAGAACGCAACATTTGAGTGGAATTAAGAGTGCGATGAGGCCTTCACCCGCCTCAAGGAGATGTTGTTCGCCCCACCAGTCCTATCAAAACCTGTCCAAGGTCTCCCTTTGCATTTATACTTCTCTATTGGTGATCACGCAATAAGCTCGATGATCATTTAGGAGGTGGATGGAGAGCAAAAGATAGTCTATTTCGTAAGCCATACACTTCAGGGGCTGAGGTCAGGTATCAGAAGATCGAAAAAGCGGCGCTCGCCGTCCTCGTCACCGCCAGACGCATACGACTGTATTTTCAAAGCTTTCAGGTAAAAATAAGAACTGACCTTCCTTTGAGACAGGTATTGCAGAAGCCAGACTTGTCAGGAAGGCTCAACGCGTGGTCAATAGAGTTATCGGAATATGGATTGCAGTATGACAAAAGGGGGAAGGTCGGCGCACAGACCTTAGCAGATTTTGTGGTGGAATTGACGGCGGAAAAAGGTGAGAAGGTGAGCACGCAATGGATAATGTTTGTCGATGGGTCATCGAACGACAACGAAAGCGGGGCTGGGGTCACGCTGCAGGGGCCCGGGGAGTTGGTGTTGGAACAGTCCCTTAGATTCCAGTTCAAAACCAGCAATAACCAAGCAGAATACGAGGCTCTTATTGCGGGCTTGAAACTGGCAATTGAGGTGCAAATCGACAGTCTGCTGGTAAGGACGGACTCGCTGCTAGTGGCAAGCCAAGTCAACGGGGAGTTTCAGGTAAAGGAGTCGGCCTTGATAAAGTATGTGGAGCGCGTGCGGCTCCTCATGGGGTGTTTGAAACAGGTGGTGGTTGAATTCGTGTCGATGGCGCAAAACCAAAGGGCGGACGCCCTAGCGAAGCTAGCAAGCACTAGGAAGCCTGGCAACAACCGGAGTGTGATTCAAGAGACGCTCTCCAATCCCAGCCTAGAGGGGGATTTGGTGGCCTCGGTTGATCGCCAGGAAACTTGGATGAACCCCATCATCGATATTCTGGCGGGGGAACCAAGTGACGTTGTAAAATATTCAAAGGCGCAAAGGAGGGAGGCGGGGTACTACACGCTACTCGACGGGATACTCTTTCGGCGAGGATTTAGTTCACCCTTCCTACGATGTCTTCCACCTGAGAAGTACGAGGCTGTTATGACGGAGGTTCATGAGGGAGTTTGTGCAAGTCACATTGGAGGAAGGTCGCTGGCAAGCAAAGTCCTCAGAGCGGGTTTCTATTGGCCTACGATAAGGAAGGATTGTGTAGAGCTTGTTAGGAAATGCGAGAAGTTCCAAGTATTTGCAGACCTACCTAGAGCTCCGCCGGAGCAATTAGCCACAATTAGTTCCCCATGGCCCTTCGCCATGTTGGGAGTCGACCTCGTCGGGCCCTTCCCCACCGCTAGGTCGCAAATGAAGTTCATCCTTGTGGCGGTGGACTACTTCACCAAATGGGTGGAAGCTGAGCCTCTGGCGAGCATTACAGCGACTAAAATCATAAATTTTTACTGGAAAAGGATTGTCTGCCGGTTCGGAGTACCGAGGGCGATTGTCTCGGATAACGGGACGCAGTTCACAAGTAATCAAACTAAGGAGTTCTGTGAAGAGATGGACATTCAGAGGAGATTTTCTTCGGTGGAACATCCACAGACAAACGGGCAGGCAGAATCGGCGAACAAAGTCATCCTGCGAGGTTTGAAGCGCCGACTCTCGGAGGCCAAGGGGGCTTGGTTAGACGAACTTCCAATTGTAATTTGGTCGTATAACACAACTCAGCACTCAACTACAGGGGAAACTCCGTTCAGAATGACTTACGGGGCGGACGCCATGCTCCCTGTAGAGATAGACAACAGTTCGTGGCGGACGACACCGAAGTTTGAGGGAGAAAATTCTTCAAACATGGCAGTAAAACTAGACTTGCTATCGGAGACACACAATGAGGCTCGCCTTAGGGAGGCTGCGATGAAGCAACGAGTTGCGGCCAAGTATGACACAAAGGTAAAACCAAGGGAGATGCAGGTAGGGGATTTGGTGCTTAAAAAGCGAACTGGAGTCACCGGAAATAAACTGAGCCCAATCTGGGAGGGGCCCTATAGGATCTTAAGGCTTTGGGAAGAGGAGCATATCACCTGGAAAGCTTGGATGGGAAACGGGTGCCACGATCCTGGAACGCAGCGAAACCGAAGTACTATTACAGTTAATAAGGCAAAAGGGAGCTGGATCTGATGCGGAGATGGGCAGGGCGCCTCACGTAGGCTGCGGAGTTGAAAGTGAAATGAAGAAACATACTTTTGTACTTATCCTAGGAAGTTATTGGCCAAAAGCGCCCAAAAATGGTAAAAACAAAGACACGTTCTTGTTCTCCATCTCGGGTGTTTGTTGGCTATCACGCCTGATTGAAAATACAAAAATTGTATCTAGCAATTTCAATCACATTGAATTGTGGCGAGAGCTCGGTGGGAAAAATTCCCTGAAGGTGGCAATCCCAACACGACCTTGATGTCTGGGGATCGCTCCGGAAAAGCCGACGCAGCTCGCCGTCACTCGTCGGCGATGTGTGTGGACAAACTTCTTATCCCAATAATCTCCCCGAAATATGGGCGAGCATTTTTCAACTAGGCTCGAAAGTCTCGGGTAAACCCATATGGCCATTGGGCACTGAGCAATTGTAAGTCCCCGCCTAATAGGGCTGGCGGGGCCACACCTGATCTTACGGGAAATATGTGTGTGAATGAAAGCCTCGGTTCAAAAACCGAGCGACGAGTCCTAGTTGAACCCAGCACACCATCAATGTCGTCAGACGTAATTCAAAAATAAAGAAATGATGAAGGAGGCGAGAGAGGAAATCGAAAAGCGCTAAAGTGTGCGAGAGAAATAATATAGTGAAAACTGAAATAAGCTGGCTCAAACTAAAAACACAACGAGTAAAGCAAAGGAGTACTAACATTACAATAATTCAATATTAAAATAAGAAGTAAACATTGTTTAATTTATCTCTTTATTTTTGCTCCACAACGTCTCCAAGGTCAACATTAGCGACTCCCGGAGGATCTTCGACACCCTCTAGCCCGGCGGGTGTAATCTTCTTAAAAACTCCCAAGGGACCAAGGTTGATGTTGGGATGGAGATGTTTGACTTGAGCCTTGGCGATCAGGAAGCCACGGATACATCATTGGCCACCGCGTGAGCAGCTTCACCCCTTATCTTCTCTTCTAGGGCGAGGGCCTGGGCGTCTTTTTTGGCCAAGAGTTTGCGTTTCGACTCCAAATCAGAGCGTGCATCGGCAAGAGCTTTCCCCCTGTCCGCCAAATCTTGGCGCAACTTGGCGATTTCCTCATTCTTGGTCAAAAGGTCTCCCTTCTGAGAATTAAGGGAAGCCTCCTAGGTACCAAGAGTTTTACGGAGCTCTTCAATTTGGCCTTCAAGTTGTTCTTCTTTCTTGTCCGCCGCAGCTTTCGCAAGCTTCACCTCAGCGAGTTTTTTCTGCATCTTCGTCGTCTTCTCCGTTTCCGAGACCAACTGTTTAGACAACTTGGAGCAAGTTTCATTGATTTGAAGGTTGGTCGAGCGCAGTTTCTCCACCTCCTGCCGGAGTCCAGCAATCCCGGTAAGGGGACGGGCTTCCCAAGCCACTTGGGCGAACAGACAGCCAGCTCGGAGGAGGTTGGACACAGCTTCTTGGGCAATGTCGTATGGGTTCTGGTTGGGCGTTTCCCTCAGTTTCTCGAGGAAAGGGTGAGAAAGCAGGAAGGAGAAGGGATTGAAGCTTGATTCGCCAGAGAGGTTCTGTGGACGATTCAGAGGGGGGTCTTTTTCCCTGCCAACATCCTTGGGAGAAGCAGGAGGTGGCAAGTCAGAGGCAGAAGTCGAGAGATGAACGACAGTTGGCGAGGACTGGGCCGTCGGTGACACTGGGGGCGCGAAAGGCCCTCAACCTGGGCAATGCTCGCCTCGCCCTGATGAGGTTTGGAAGAATCACCCGCTCCAACCGGGGCGGGAAAGCCAGAGGCAGTGTCCTCCTCGCCAGGGACGGTCGAAGAAACGAAATGTGGTTTCAGCTCGTCCAATTTTTTCTTCTTGAAAGCACCGTTGTCCGACGGCGAGCTTTGCCTCTTCTCCCCAGTATGAGCGGAAGGAGGAGTTTTAATGCCCCCGGAAAGGAAAGCCTTCAGCAGTTCGTCGGAAGAAAAATTCATTTTTCCTGAAAAGAAAAAGGGAGAGCAGTCGTTAGAGGTGAAGGGCATATAAAAAGAGGGGTGCGACAAAGGAATAAGAAAAAGGACCTAGTCGGGGAAGCAATTTGGATCCTAGGGGGGCATCAAGCAGTTCAATACAACTAAAAAGTGGGAGTCGAGATAAAACCTCAACGACGAAGCTTTCTCTAGAGGGAAAAAATATTTTTGGGAAGTCGGGTAAGGATCTGGGGGACAGCGTCCAGTAAAGAGGGAAAAGGGCTTTCCCGTCCTTCTGTGTAAATGATGAGGGGTAAGCGGGGTGGACGATGACCCTGAAATACCGGCGAGCCAAATAAGATTCCGGACCCACTTGATAAGGGGCAAATCGTTCTCGTCCTGGCCGGGGCACCAGGGTGACCCAGCCGCGAGACCCTTGAGTTTGAGAATCTACTTCAAAGAAGAAGGAAAAAAGGGTAGCAGAGGGCGCTACGTCAACACTATGGCAAAGAATCTCAAAACACCGCAGATAGGCCCAGGAGCAGGGATGGACTTGACAAGGAGAAACATTCATATCGCGCAACATTTGAGTAAGAAAGGAGGAGAAAGGGAGCTTAATGCTTAGATCAAGAAACAAATATTCGTATGCAAAGAAAAAGTGGGAATATTTGGGGTCATTAAGCCCACGATGCTGCCAGGGGCGGTCTTGTCCCCGACATCCGGTGGTTCGAAGAAGGCCCTCCAAAAACGAAGAATGGCAAAGCCCACTGACCTTACTAGCAAGGTCAGAGACGGATTTGCTGGTTGACAATTCCGATGGTTGATCAAGGACTCCTTGATCAGGGGCTTCTGAGATAGGGGAAGGCAGAGTGGCGAAGGTCGCCAAGCGATGGGCTTTGATCTCCTCAATGGAGGACAAGGTCCCTGTTAAAGACATCGAATAATGAAAAGAAGGAAAGGGGAAAAGGAAGGGACGAAAACTAACCAGGAAGGGAATTGTGAGAAGAAGAGCAAGAGCCGGAGTGGGGATTCGTGAGATCAGCAAAAGAGACCGGAGCGAGAGTCGGGAGCGAATATGGGAGCAGTTGATAGAAGATGATGAATGATGTGAGGGAAAAGAACTCAAGGGTTGGGTATGATAAAGATTAGGAAGTCATGTCTCATCATGGTAAATCATCATGGTAAAGGTGGGGCCTTCACACAAAAAAGTGTGACGTGGATTCCTGAGAGCAGGGGCAGCGCATTAAGTGGAAAACTGTGACGGTTAGAGTTGGTTGGTTCAAATTTAAAATTGACAAGATGTTGGCATAATTTGAGAAAACATTTCAAAGGTGGCGGTTAAGATTCTGTGGATTTACCGAGCCAAACATCGCTTTAAGGCGCGACGTGTGGGAAAGATGCAGCACGTGACAAAACGTCGCGGTTTAGGGCGCGTGCGTAACTATGCCGAGTCGGGCGGACTAGTAGCCGTTGCCACAAGCTTGCCTGTGGACTGCGTTCGCTCGGAAGAAGAGGGCGCAGCTGAAGGTCCAAAGTGTTGATTGCAAAAGGCTTTATTTACCAAGCCATGTTAGCCATTGTTCTTCACTTCTAGATTTTAAGTTTTTAAGTTTTAGTCAGTATCCTTAGGGGATCTCGCCTTATTTCTTACTTAAAGACAAACTTAGCTCTCATGCTTCGAGCTCGGTGTCTTGTGGACTTGTGGACTGGGCGAGACTCCAGGGTCCCTCGCCCAGGAGACTTGGCCTTAGGCGGGGACGCGCCATGACCTTGGGCCTCCCTTCCCGAGGCCCAACTGGCCCATTTGGACAGATTAAGGGCGCCAAAGCCCCACTCCACCTCTATAAATAGGAGGGGAATACTAATTGTAAATGACTTTTAGCTCATTTTAGAAATGATAGCATTGAAATTCAGTTATATTCTCTCTCTCTCTAAACGGTTAGAGTTTCTCTCTCTAAGCATTCACATCACTTTGGGTACTACCTTCCCTCTCTATGTTCTAGCACGGAACAATTTTAAAAAAAGTTATGATATAACTCTTATATATTTTTAGGCTTAAATACGTTTTTATCCCTAGAGATATAAAAAATATTGATTTTAGTCCATGAAAAATTATTTTTTTATTATGATTTCTGAAAATATATATTGTTATCTCTTTTAATTAGTTTTTATAGTTAAATTTTTCTTACGGGACGCACAAAATAATGACTCACTCTTTCTATTTGATATTTTTATTTGATTTGTCACTATGAGATCCACTTATCTACACAACTCAGTCATTGCTGTTAAGTTTTGCTGAAGTGACGCACATGTATTTTTCATGTATAAAGTCAAATTAAGTGATATTAATCAATTGTGTAAATGAGTGGGTCTCACAATGACAAATCATATAAAAAGAACTAGGTAGGAAGGGTGGTCATCATTCTGTATGCCCCGTAAGAAAAACTTAACTACGATGATTGAAAGAGATAATAGTGTATATTTACAAGACTAAAACTTAAGAAAATATTTTTTTAAGAACTAAAACTAATATTCACCATATTTTCAGATACCAAAAACATATTTAAACCATTTTTTATTTGCATATTCATTTGTAATTTTTAAACATAATTCATATAATATTACATGATTAAGATCAACCTCCACTTTTATAAGAAAAATATTCTGCCACTACATTTATCCCATGCATACTTCAATTGTTAAATTATTAATTAGGTATTGTTTTCGTTTGGTTTGGTTTTTTAAGTTAAAGTTTAAAATAAAAGCTTCAAGAAAAAGTAAAAGAAGTTTTTGTCAGTCTTCATTTTTATAATTTAAAAGCTATTTGTTAATTTGTAAATCCACGATAGTGGGTGATCGCAACAACACTATAATGGAAGGTCAGGTAGCATTAGTGGTGGAAGTTTGTGCTATCTAGTCGCGGCAGTGGTGGAGGTGGTTGTTTCTAGGTGATGGGGTAGTGGTAGTGGTGTGATATATGGTGGAGAGTGGAGTTGTGGTGGTGGTCGTTATGAAGGGGGGGTGGCAGTAATGGCAAAGGTGGTGGTGCTGCTATAGGCGAAAATGGTGGTGTGGGTTACTTGGTGGTGACGGTGGTGGTGACAGTGACAGTGACAATGGCGGGGATGAAGACGGTGGTCGTGGCAGTGTCAGTGACTTCTCGTTTGGCCTTCGTTGAGGCTTCACCATTAGCCTCAGCCTCATGACGCTCATACACCGCTCTGTCCACCACATACTGCCCGTATCGTCTATCACTTTCTTCCGTTCTCATGTGGTTTTCCTCACGATTACGCTTCACTGATTCGCTCAATTTGTCGAAGGCATTCCACCAATCCTCCATTTGGTTACACCAGTCTTTTATATTTTTTCTTTTTCAAGTAACCACAACACCTAGATCGGTACTCTACAATGATAAAATCAGAAATAGTAGATCTCCCACACTCTCCCTCATCCTTGGAACTTCCTCCAAATTTCCATTTCACTCACATCTTCAGAGAAATTAGTGAAGAAAAACGAAGTGAGGTCCTCCGATCTTCTCCTAAAACTCCTTTCCCCCTCGTTGTGAGCACCGCTCCGCCTCTGCCAGGGTCCACCGCCATCAAATTTCACTCTACCTCGTCGCTCCCTTCACTCTCTCTCTCTCCTCTCCTCTCTCTCTCTCTCTCATGTTTTTTGCTACCTTCAACGCTCAAACATGTTCTCTCTTTCATGTATCATAATTAATTTTTTGGATTTAAGAGTCTCACATTGTCTATGTGATGAGTCTTCTAAAGGTTATAAATAAAATTTTACATAGAGGTGGTAAAAAACTTAGTGAAAAGCTGACCTTCGCGCGCATGAGATTGAGCTTTGTTGGTTCGATGCAATTAACTATTTTGAAGTCACGTTAAGTGACAAGTCGACCCTCGCGGGCATGAGATTGAGCATCGTTGGCCTGCTGCAGTGCCAGATCGGAGGAGGTCGGTTGTTTAATCTGCGGCTAGATGGACATTGAAGATCAAATAGAGGTGTCATTGGACTTGACGACCCCTAATTAAGGTCAAAATGAAAATTAATTGGGCTCGATGAACCTATAAGATAATTATTGAATTGTAATGGGCTTAATGAGTCTTATACGCAACATGAAGCTAAATTAGGTCTAATGAGTCTTTTAAATAAACATGAAATCGAATAAAGTTGGATGAGTCTTTACGATCAACATGAAGTATAATTAGGTCAGACGACTGACATTTGAGGTCAACATGAAGGATGGTGGATATTGGATATCATTGAGAGGTCACATCGGGTTTGATGACCCCTAAGGTCACAAAGACTCATTGAGTTAAGATGAAACCTCATTATGATTCTCTTAAAAAATGTTGGCGCTATGATTCTCTTCAAAAGTAAAAGTTTAAATGGGGACGAAATATCAATTTCCGTCTCAATATTGTGATGAGTAATTTAAAAACGTCCCTAAACTGTGACAGAAAGAACAATCCGTCCCAAAATAATAGATATGTATTTAAATGACCCTTGCGACGAAATGTTATTGCTAATTCTGTCACTAATTGGGACAGAATAATTACATAACCTTGTCCCAAGATTTGGCGCCACGATTCCCACCAAAAGTAAAAGATTTATTGGGAAAGTATTTATATTTTGTCCCTAAATCACGACAATTAGTATATTTCCGTCCCTAAATTGTGACTGAATTAGAATTGTTTCCCGCAATAATAAACATATTTTAAATATTATTTGTGACGGAATATTATTGATTATTCCGTCGCACTTTGGGAGGGAATAATTAAGCAATTCGTCCCCAATATTGGCACCTTGATTTCTCCCCCAAAACTAAATATTCAATTGGGGACGGAATATAAATGGCGTCCCAACATTGCGACGGTTTATTTAGATGCGTCGCTCAATTGTGACGGAATACAAATTTCGTCCCGCAAAAAAAATATTTTTAAATATATTTGTGATAGAGAATTATTACTAACTCCGTCACAGATTGGGACAGAGTAATTAAATTATTGTATCCCAAAAGTTGGCACCATGATTCCCTCCAAAATAAATGTTTACATTGGGACAGAATATTAATATTTGTCTCAAATTTGCGGCGGTATATATAATTTCGTCCCTAAATTGTGACAAAATCCATATTCCGTCCCGTAAAAAAATAATATATTTTTAATAATATTTGTGACGGAAAGTTATTACTAACTCCGTCACAAATTGGGACGGAGTAATTAAATTATTGCGTCCCCAAAGTTGGCGCCATGATTCCCTCCAAAATAAATGTTTACATTGGGACGAAATATTAATGTCTGTCTCAAATTTGCGACGGAATATATTATTTTGTCCCTAAGTTGTGACAAAATTCATATTCCGTCCCAAAATGTTGAATTAATATTTAACAAAACCTTTGCCACGATAAAGTGTCGCGAAATCCTTCACGAATTAATTATTTTGGGACAGAATATTTTTCCGTCACAAAATTTCGTCATAATTTGAGTGTTTTCTAGTAGTGATGGGGTGTCTGATTTAGTGCTCCCTTAGTCCCTTCATCCAACAGAAGTTAACTATAACTTCCATCTTTTAATTAAATACATTGTTTTCCATATTATTTTTTTCCAAGGCATCTCCACAACTGGTAGTTATGAGAAGAATCTTCCAATGTTCTGAGATCATGTTATGTGGTAGACCTTTCCTAACAAAAGTTTTTCCATACACACCTGAGATATTGAACCACAGACTAAATATTTAAAGAGCACAACTATTTACTAATTGTATTATATCTTGTTGGGTCCCATTTTCCATCTAGACTATTTTACAATTTTCATATTTGAGATATATATTAAGTTAACGGACCCCATATCCTTTAAGAGCATCTCCAATGCAAGGTTCTTAGTTCTTATTTTTGAGTTAAAAAATAAGAATTGAGTTCTTAACCATTGGAGGTGCTGACATGGAGTTCTTAGTTCTTAAAAATAAGAACTCAGTTCTTATATAAGGAGTTTTGCTTTTTGAGTTCTTAGCATAATTTTTTTTTCTCTCTCATCCAAATTACTTTACTACTTTATGAGTTTTGTTTTATTACTTTATGAAAATAAAAAGTATAAATAATGTGGTTGGTGAGACCAAATAAATAGTGGTAAGAACTAAGAACTAAGAACTCATGGTTGAAGCAAAATTGCTTGAGAGTTGCTTAAACACATGTGGCAATACGGGCCCACATGAATAGTTCTAAAAACTAAGAATTAAGAACTAGCATTGGAGATGCTCTAAGAACCAAACTCTTTCAAAATAAAAAGAACCACAGATTGATTTTTCAGTCCTTTGTATGCAATTTTTTTTTTTGAAAGGAAACTGCAAATTCATTAATCAAAAGCAGGCATAGAAACCATTACATCCTTATGAACCAAAGTTATGACCTCCCTAGGTACCTCTTCCAACCAAACCATATCAGTATACTGGGAAGCGATACCAGCTAAGAAGTCAGCAACTGAATTGCCCCCACGACGAAGAAAAGACAAGTCAACATAATCAAAAGAACGAGATAACATAAAGCAATCACCAACAATACTAGATAAATACGATCGACCATCTGTAGGTTTCTTCCAAAGCTGGAACAGCTGAAAACAATCTGTCTCAAAAAGAACCCGACAAAACCCCATCTGAATGGCAAGCTTCATAGACCAGCGGAAAGCTAAAGCCTCCCCAAGAATCGCTGAAGTTGCATGGAGAAGGTATTGTGCTGCAGAAGCAAGGACCTCATCCAACATATTCCTCACAATCAAACCAAAACCACCTCTCCCGTGGGAACCACAGCTGCATCAAAATTCAGCTTGTAGATACCATAAGGTGGTCGGGCCCAAGTTACCTGCAACAACGGAGCTGGTCTAGGCACCACCGTCACCTCTGAGACCGGCGCATCAGCTAGCAATGAACATCGCTGGATCACGGCTGCTACGGGCACAGGAATCTCACCATCTCGGAAAACCACACGGTTGCGCATCTCCCAAAGAGCGTACACTCCAGCCTGCCATAGTGCGAGTGCATCATCATCAGCTGCTCGGAAAAAGTCCGCCAAGAAGTCCTCCATGGAGCTAAATCTGTGCACACGAAGGGAAATGGGAGAGCCAAACTAGAAATTCTGGGCCACAGGACAAGACACGAACAAGTGAAACACGGTCTCATCCTTATTAGCACACACCGGGCACAAAGGGTCAACATCCATGCCTCTCCGATGAAGCGTTGCACGGACTGGAAGTAAAGATGAAACCACACGCCACGCCACCTCCTTGCAACGGGGCTGGGCCCTAGTACGCCAAAACTTCTTCCACAAAGGAGCTGGAAGCGATGGCTGGGAAGAGGTTGACGAACAAGCGCCAAGGAGCTTCCTGCGAACAAAAATATAACCAGATTTGGAACAAAAATTACCATCAACAGTTTCTGGCCACATGAGAGTATCAACACTACCATTCAAAGGCAAAGGAATTTCTAAAATATGAGATACAGTGGCTGGGTGGAAAATAAAGTCCACCAAAGCATACTTCCAAGATTTGGCTGCATGATCAATTAAATGAGAGACCTTGGACACTTCAAATTCAGCCATTAAATCTTGACTACCTATAACAGGTACCCCCTGAGGTAGCCACTGATCATGAAGAATATCAACCTGACTACCATCACCAGTTTTCCACCGACCACCCTCTTGAAAAATCCAGCTGGACTACAAGATACTAGACCAAGCATAGCTTGGACGATAGCCATGTTTGGCCCCCAATAGATCACCTTGCGCAAAGTACACCCCCTTGAAAACTTGAGCAAGCAAAGTTTCAGGTTGGGTATAAATTCTCCACCAGTTCTTAGCCACAAAGGCAATATTAAAAAACTTAAAGGCACGAAAGCCAAGACCACCATCAAATTTTGAACGAGTTAACTTTTTCCAGCTAGCCCATTGGAGGCCCCTCTTATCGACATCGCCACCCCAGTAAAATCTGGACACCATCCTTTCAATATCTGCACAGAGAGAATCAGATAAAATAAAACATGATATAACATAAGAAAGTATCACTTGAACCACAGACTTAATCAAAACCTCTCTACCTGCCCTGGAAAGAGTGGACTCCTTCCACCCTTTCAATTTCAAAAGGCCAATGTTTTGTTTATGGGCTCCCGAGCAAGTTGCAACAATATTGAATGAAAGCCCGCATTCTTGAAAGTGCAAAATATTCTTGTGTGACGATGGAATTGACAATAATAAGCATGTTGGACTAATTAAACATGGGATAATAATTAGTTGAAAGAATTTAAGTATTGATGATAAAGTAAAGTAAATTGAATATTGAACAAGGTAGCTGTGTAGGTAGATGAAGTGTCATTATCTTGTACCACTAACTATACTCCATTTTGGATATATATCTCTGCGCAGAATATGGGGATGTCGCTTTCAGCTGAAACTGTGAGACATGAAAGAAAAGAAAGCCACTAAATCACCAACGAACCGTACTCCAATTTAATTTAATATATCTTGTTTAATTGATGATAGTTAGCATATACTATAGTAGTATATTGTATGCCTACGAGTGCAAGAAATTGAAGTCTATCACAGAAATACATTCTTATGGGTTACTTCACTTCTCGGATTACACGCCAGTGTTCTATGAAGCAGTGGAAATACCATCTAAGGGCATGATAATTTGGATATACTATGAAACAACTTTATTTTAAGTTTTCTGATTGTCTATCATAATTTTAGTTTTACAATTATTTTCTACAGTTCAGTTAAATTTATTTTTATAGAATTAATTTTTTGTTCGAAAATTATTTACTTCTATTTGCATAGAAATTATGAAAATACATCTCCTTCTTTCTCTTTCTAATGTTCTTTCAAAAATCTGCCATCAATATCAAACAATCAATCATCTCAAAATAATAAATTGTTAGGCAAGAGCTAAATGAATGGTTTTGTATTATTCTAACACGCCCCATCACGCAAGAGTGTAGATAAATGCACAGGCCCAATAATCGAATTCTAAACCGCTAATTTAAAGAGGCTTTGATACCATGTCAACCAATTATTCCAAAAAATTAAATTGTTAAGTAAAGACTAAATGAATAATTTTATATTATATTATAACACACTAAAGTTGTTGGAATGAGATAGGCCGGGCACTCTCGGTGTAATCCTTGCAAGAAAAGAACGTTAAAAGAAAAATAGCTTCTTAATTTCTCTAGGAAGAAAAGTTCAGAAAATTAAATATAAAATTTGGAGTCTAGGATATTTCATATTTTAAACGGCTATAAATCAATTGATCTTGATTGAAACGACTCATATTACTTAAAATTTAAAGTGAATCTAAAAATTGTCATGAGTGCAGAGAACTTTGATATGAAAATATACCAAGTTAAGCTATTAAAAAAAATATCATTTATATCATAGAATGAGATACAATTAGATCAAACATCCCATATACTTTATAACTTACAATAATTCATTTTTATGCAATAGTTAAAAGTTGGCTTTAGCATGTTTGAGTCCAATTCAAATCTTTTGGGAATCAATTCTTTTATCCTCAAGTGTTAGCCCTAGTTGCTTGTTCAAGAATAACTTCACTCCAAACGTAGAGACCTAACAAATTTCCAAAACTGACGTACGTGTAGTTTAGAACTGAACAGCGTTCAATTAAGACCCTTCATACAAAAATGTGAAACATGATCAGGATTCAAGGCTTGCAAGAGTCAAGAGGATAGTACGTACCAAAATAGAGATGAAAAAAAAAAGTTGGGATGTTAATTAAATGTGAAATCCATTAAGAATTATTGGTGCCCACTAGGGTGGACTCTTTTAAATTTGGTTCACCCATGGACCATGGGTATCTAAGTAATTTACCATAGATAAAAAAAAGGTTCTTAATTAACAATCTCTTTTTCCCTTAATTTATTTTTCATCTTCATCTTCCGTTCGTCACCATCTTTCGTGTTCTTCCTCCCAGAAAATAACAAATTCAAAGATCAAGGTCGACAATACTTCTATGTAATGCATAAAATACTCAAGTATAAAAATAATAAACACCCCCACTAGATCTGTAGATACAATTGGTAGAGCAAAAAAAGCTAAGCACACAATTTTATCAAACCCACCGCCAAGAACAGGAGGAAGCAAGATATTGTGATATAATGGTGTGGGAGGGGACAACAGCAAGAGATAAACCAAGTGAGAGGAACACATGGCCCCTTTAAAAATAAAACACAAGCCTTCAATCAGTTCCAAAGATCAGAACCCCAAACCCAGAAATCTCAACCCACAAACCTAAAATTTTGCTCTGGTGAGAACCAAACCTTCATCGCCCTAGCCCCTGCAACCTCCATGCCCATTGTTGTTCGTAGAGCACGCCATACAAAAGATCAATGTCTTCCATGTCTATTTTTTCTGGTTTCCACTAAAAAATTCAATCTTTCTTTTCTCTTTTTGTTGTTTCTGGGTTTGAGTTCCCTCTATCTTGTTAATGGTGTTGTTAATGTTGTTAATGTGGGAAGACAAAGGATGCTGGAGAGGGGAGAGGGAAACGTCGGCGTCGGCGAGGTTGATGGTGGTGGTGATGTGGCCTCCGATGCAGCAAGATGGTGGATCTGGGAGAAGAAGGAGTTGCAGGGGTTGTAATTATATTTTTACCCTTTTTAGCATCCAACTAATCCTATCCATCCAATTAAAAAACATTTTAAGATTCTCAGATCCAATGGTGGTTACCCCTGGTGCACCGGTGGACCAAAAACAAAGTTACCCACCCTAGTGGGCACCTACATTATTATCCTTTTTCAGTTAATTCGGCAATTTCCCGACTCCTTCAACTTGTGAAAAGTCAAATAGGACCACAGCCCAATACTGAGATTTGGAATACCATTTTGAATGATTCATAATAAATGAAGCCAGCGTGATCAGGTTTAACAAAAAGGGTAAACACAGGAAAGTCAGGGGTTTCAAGCTGCAGAAAAATATGTCTATATACATATATATGCACAGTATACACGTAAAGTGATCGGGGTATCCTATATATATTTGTACAAAAAAGAGTTGTGTATATGAAAAAGTCAAAGTAGTTTGTTGAGGATTTTCACTTTCAGGGGCTGTTAATGTCAAATTACGGTGTGGGTAATGATGATGAAAACGGTGGGTTGCTTAGGTTACGTGGGAAGTTGAGAGAAAAGGTACATTATGGTTTTCATACAATTAAAGATAGTTGAAGGAAAATGGATGTTTGCCAGTGCAAGTTTGCATTCACTGTTTGAAAGCTATTTCAAACCGTTCTATGTGCATGTGTGCTTCTCTCATACACTATCGTCAGGACTCAGGAGTGACAAACACAAGGAAAAATGATGGATGCACTATTATATATTGCCATGATAGATGTACGATACATCATTGATTATCTAGGGAAAAAATAGTTAGAAAATTAGTGAGGAAATTTTCCGTTGCTAATTCTTAACTAACAGAATCATTTTCTATTTAGATAGTTGGTCTATGATTATACCACTACGTACGTACACATTTTTTTTAATAAATTATACCACCCACTGTACACATTTTAGTTGTGCATATGCTAGAATCCCAATTTTGGTGGTGTAAATAGAAGTCAAGCCTGTTCTCAAAGCTTTCTAGCGTCCACCACTGTGTTGAATCGGTATACCGTATGTTTTCTTTGATAAGCAACAAATCTATTAAATGACACAAGGGGTGCCAACCCAAGAAAAAAAAAAATACAATTTACTCTACAGCAAGGGAAAGACTATAGAGTGCAATAATGCAAGGCATTTAAAAGAAATAGAAAAAGACGAGAACAGAGGAGAAACAAAAGGATCTAGTCTTCAAAGTTTCAAAGCCTCAACTAAACAGAACAGCAACTATCAGGGAGCTTGAAATCACCCAATAAATGCCCATAGCAGCACCACCTACACCGGTATACCGTATGTAACTTACAAACATAGAATTTGTAATCATATGAAATAAAATTTATAATTTAAAAAGATAACATTAAAATAGTTGTCTAAAAATTAGCTGTTCAAAAGTGGTGATTTCGAACCATACTTTTGGTATCCAAAAAACAATTTTGTGACAGTTTTAAACTACCTGAAAATGAAAAAAAAACATTTTGTTGTAAGCTAAAAAACCTAAAATAGTCACAAGCACGTGTCCATATATTCCCACATTGTAGCGTGGTTCATGAAACATTTTTTATTTTAATAACTACTCCTTCTGTTTTAATATTAGTGTTCATTTAGAAAAGATGCATACATATTAAAAAATGCAATCAATTTTATTAATAACTTTTTAAAACATATTACTATTTGTTTTCCTATTTTACCTTTTACAGTGTACTTTTATCTTTTCTCATTTATTATTCTTATAGAACATTATATATAAAAACATTAATTTATGTTTCATTGAAATTTTAAGTGGACAATTATTTTGAAATAAAAGTTTTTTCTTCTAAATGAACAGTTATTTTGAAACTGAGTGAGTAATTTGCAACAATTTTACCAATACATCCACCCCAAACAGGTGGCAGACACTAAATAACCCTGTGCTCAAAATTGGGTCTACCTGTTTTAAGTTTGTATATATACGACTTATGCCAACTAACTAAAGTATCATGAGAATCTTATACTATATCTGTTTTAAATCATCACTTCACTGTGGAATAAATACAGCAATGAATTTGTCTTGTTATCTTTAAGTACTACTCCCTCTTGTTTGAGATTGCATAATAACCTTCAAAAGGTGCCGTTGCAGTCGTCATTTTCAAATATGAAAGACTACCTTAACTTGGCCAGTTTCTTCTTAATTGAAACTTTGTTAGCTAAGTAATAGTCCATACCCCATTAATTAAGACAGGTGATCTTGTTCCCCTCTATAATTAGTTTAATAATTCAGGTGACAGACAAACATTTAAACTTTTGAAGCCTCTAACGTAATTTAAAGATAAATTATAAAAAGAGACCAACTTAAGGTTGCACGCACCAAAATAATATGTTGTTTAATTTGATATTGAAGAGTGTTCAGGTGGTATATGCAACTATGCAAGAATTCTACAGGGTATGTGGTACGTAGGTCAATGTTTAAGTTCGCAATAAATATGTATTTAACTACTTAAGTTGACGAAACGATCGATCTTCATGAAAAAGTATTGATTTTATGATTGTGTATTTGTGTATCAAAAGTTTGTAGGCTTGATATATATGACTAGACTTAGTCTTACTTGTGACCAGGCGTGTGCTATTTTATTTATCAATTAGTAGTATTGATCCCGCTTCATGCACGAATGGAATAAGAGCACTTTGTCGATATACATTAGATATTTTCATATTTCCTCTCTCATTTTTGTTTTTTAAATACGTATATCATCTATTTAAGTTTTTTTTTTCTAATCCTAGTTACATTCAAATTCCATTCCTTTTTCTAATTTGTTATGCTTCGAATCAAAATGCCAAAACTATGCTCCATTGCCTGCGGGATTGTTGGTTTGCAGGCCGTATTTGGTACCAGTTGGGTCTTCCTCCCAATCATTCTTCCTTTGCGGCTATGGTCCCGCGTGACTGGTTTAAGCGGTTGTTCTCTCAGGCACAGGCTTCGGGGATGGCAGCAATTTGGGGTATTTGCAATGCTAGAAATTAAATCAAACTTGTTTGGCTCACACTATTATTCCTGTGGAGCAGCTCCTTCGTTCTATTCGAGAGCATCGAGCCTTGTTATTGCATGTTTGGCCTTCTTCAAATTGTGCCTCCCAGCCTCGCTTGGTTTCGTGGCCTGCTCCGATGGCTCCTGAGGTCGCGGTTAATTGTGATGGTAGTTCGCTCGGTGAGGTTGGGGTTTGGTGGCTGCCTTCGAGACGCTCGTGGAGACTGGCTTGCAGGTTTTATTGGCTTTAGAGCGCATGGGTGTGTGCTTCATATGGAGCTTCTTGCCATCTTTCATGGGTTGGAGATGGCATGGCAACAAGGTCATCGTAAGGTTGTGTCTTATTCTGACTCCTTGTTGGTTGTTACTTTGATTCATAAACCTCCCTCTCAGTTTCATGAGTTTGTTGTTTTAATTAACAACATCTGTGATTTGCTGCAGAGGGATTGGGTGGTGCGGATGGAGCATCTGCTTCGTGAAGGAAATACGTGTGCTGATTTTTTAGATAAAGCGGGAGTCTGGGCTCTCAAGCACTGGTAAAGCATGCTTGAGCACCCTCAAAACATAAACTTTTGGTCTCTTGGGCGCTCAAGCGCCCTATGAGCATGCTAAGGCGCCAGCATCAGAGTGTTGGGCGCTCGAGCGCTGGTGCTAAGCGCCCAGGCACCAATTGCTCGCCCAAAAACCTCTTGAAGTTCATCTTAACTCCACTTCATTGCACCCTTTAAGCCTCCAAGCTTCTTGACCTTCCTTCTTCAGCTATTTTGGACTTGATTACTTGAACACAAAGCTAGAAAAAATATCTAGAAACTCAAAGGGTTATTAGCACAAAGGCCCTAAAACAAGCGGAAACTACACAAAGTCCCTAAACTTAACTAAAATGCAATAAAAGTCCTCATAAAACTATGAAATTACCAAAACGAAACAAAAACATAAATAAAGATAAAAATGCATGAGAATGCATGAAACACTACATGAGACATACGAAAAAGACTCAAAACTAACAAAGAAATGACCCTAAAAACAAGACTAAATGAGGGTCATCATCTCTAAATAAGAGAGTACACATGGGTTGGCCTTAGACCTCCGTTACTTGTTATAAAAATTAAATTGGATAAATTGTATTAAAGGTTGGAGTACCCCTTGTACTCCCTTTTAATACTATTTCTTGACTTATCAAAAAAAAATTGTCCTCTAAGAGAAATAGAAGAATTAATTATTTCATCAATAATATGGAGCTACCTGACATTCAATAACTTGGAAGAAAGTTCACGTGGGTTAGACTTAACAGCAAAACTATGAGGGAACTTGATAGGTTCCTTGTATCACACGAAAAGATTGTTGTCCTTTGTGTTTGCAGGAAAAGGAGATGATTGATCACCTTCTAGGAAGTGAATCGGATTTCTGGTCAAGCGTTGTGGCTCTGCTATCGATGGCTTGGATTGAGCACCGTGATGCCGGGGCAGGATGTTCATAGTGCTCTAACGGAAAAACAAAATGTGTGGTTCCGGGCTATTTTGTTTGCAGCGGCGTGGGCTTTTTTGCAACATCGGAACTACATAATTTTAAAAGAGGGAAGTAGTCTTGGCGTATAGATCTTCGAAGGTGTTCAACTTAGAGTTTGGCGCTGGTTATCAGGAAGGGTGAAGGGCTTTAATTGTTCAATCTATGTATGGATGGGTCAATCATTACTATGCATCAAGCCCTCATGCTAATGTTCTTGGTTGGATTGGTGGGTAACCAGCTCGTGCTACTAGTTGATATGTATCCGTTTTTTTGTGCTAAGAAGAGGGGCGCATGGCTTGGTGTGGGTGGTGTAGAAGGGTCTGGTGGGATTGGGCTATGAGGCATCTTGGTTGTGTGGGGAAAGGAAGTCCACTTGATCACTACTCCTTATTGTTTCGGTGTACCATGAATCTAATTTTCTGTTTTACTTCACCTATTTTCTTCCCCTGTTTCTACACGGGTTCTGTGTCTACTTGTTGCTCCTTTTTCTTTCTTTTCTTTCCCTTTCCCTTTCTTAAGTCTGTAATCATTTGATTCATAGCACTTCTTGTGCATTGCATTTTAATCCAAATTTGGCTTACCTAAAAAAACACGAAAGACTCTTAAATTGGCCAAATTATGCCCAAATGGTTCTAAATAAAGATGTATGACATTACAGTCTATTGATTTTAATATGCACTTTTTGGGATTGGGGACGAACCCTTTTAGGGTTCTCAATTATTGATTCCAAGATCCTAGATTCCAAAAATTCATGGAAGCAGCAACCTAACTAGCGATTCAGAAGTGGCTGGAGGGGTGGGAGTTTTGTTCTTAAAGAGAAGCTGAAATCTCTCAAAAAACTTTCCTAAAATGTTGAAACAAGGAAGTATTTGGAGATATGATTGGTAAATGCAACGAACTAGTCTCGAAACATAATGACTTGGATTAAAAAGCTGAAAAATAAGGGACTTAGTTTTCAAGAGGAAAATCTAAGGAAAGATGCACTCATTGAGTTTTGAAGGATCTCAAGACTTAACGAGTCACTATTGCATCAAAAATCAAGATCACGGTGGGTTAAAGAAGATGACTCAAACTCTAAGTTCTCTTGTTTTATAATTAATTGGAGCAGGAGGTCAAATAACATTGTGGGATACAAGTAAACAATGACAATGGATGGGTGGAGGATCGAAAGCTAGAGTTGTCAATTTGGCCCCCATCCTCAACCCATATGGGTCAAGGCCAAAAAGCCATGCACAAGGAAAGGCCCGAAGCCCAAAATACCCAAAAAGTCTTGTGGGATAGGGCAAGCCATGGGCCATTATAATTTATAAAAACTCTATCTTTATCTCTCCCTAAAACACTAACCCTAAAATCCAACCTAAACGGGTTGGGTCGATTTGAACTCTCCTTAGAAATTTGAATAAGTTGGATCAACCTAAACTGGTCAGGTGTACTAAACCATGTCTCTAAACCTGACGTGAGTCGGCTAATCAAACAAAATGTGTCATTACGACCTAGACCATAAACCTTAAACTTCCATGAACCTGTCGGAATAAATTAATCGCGATTAGTCGGCCTGAACGAGTCAAGTGACATAAATTTGACCTTAAATCTTAATCTCTAAAATTTAAACACTTAATTAACCTTGAACCCTAAACTTGCTTGAATGGGTCAGGCTAACCCGAACTAGTTTGATCGATCTGAACAGATCGGGCACACCTGAACAAGCTTGATTGACCTAAACCCTAATATGTAAACCCTTAACACTAAAAAAACCTAAACAGGTCGGGTTGGAGTCGTGTCATGTGGGTCAGAGTCGGTTGTAGTGGGTTAGCATCAGGTCAACACAGAGTCACGAAGGCTAAATGAGTCGAATTTAGGGTTCATGGTTGATTTTGGAGCTCAGTTAGGGTTTAGGGTAGGTCAGGCGTGTTAGGACTAAGTTGGTTGGGTTGACGCTCTGTTTGGTCGAGCAAGCGCTGATCAGACTGGTCGATATTAGGGTGTGTGAGTGAGCGACGGGTCGGGTAGTAAGACATCAATTCGGGTGGGCCAATAGGGATTTGGTTGTCAAATCAATGTTAAGTCGAGTCCACAGAGTCCGTAAAGAAAAATGAGTGACTCGTGTTTAGAGTTTTGAGTTTCGAGTTAATTTTGGGTTCATAGTGGGTTAAGTGTGTCGGCGTTCAGTCGAATACGGATCGGGTCAGTCGACGACAAGTTGATTTGGGAAGTGACAAGTGCAAAAAATTTCCATAGCAATTTAGGCACTTATCATGAGAAATTTCTATCAAATTGACTACACTTTCGATTCAATATGGACTTAGAAGAAATTAAAGCTAAGAAGAATACGTTTTTTTAAGGCAAGAATTCAATGAGCGAGAAAGAGGCTGACTTAACGAAATTTACATAGAGAAGAAGGCTAGATATCCGATAGTTAAGTAAAATAAAATTCGCTTAGAAAGCTTGAAATTAACTAAGCGAATATGAAGTGGTTTAAAAGCACCAAACAATGACTTTTTCTAAGCAAATCCTAATTCGCAAAGCGAAAATCCTTTACCCTATTTCACTTAAATAGCGATCACTACTTTTTGGGCATCAAGAAGAGGAAAAGAGAGATAAATCATGGGGAATACTTAAGGAAGCTGAGCTTTGATTCTTGATCGTGCGAGGAGATGGACACGGTTCGAGGACGTTATATATCATCGGTTTATCTTAGTTTTCTCTTGTAAGCTTTGTAAGCAATCAATGGCTATGAGTTGCTATATTTCTTTTATTAGAATTGGATGTAGCCTTTGACTATGATTTATTTTTCTTGGTTTCTATCACATGATTCAATGGTTTTCTCTTAACCTTAATGTTATGTTTTAGTTTGCGTAGCTAGAATATACCGCTTGTTTGGCGTAGGAGCCAAAGCTACGATATCTAGAGTCTGACCAGAGTTAATCATCTACTATACCTAATCTATAAGAATGGGATTCAGATTTGTTAGCCACTTAAACACTTAAACTCAAAGATAACATAGCTTTGCTATGCATGTGAGGAATCAATGTTTAGGAAAGTGAGTTGTAGATATCCAATCATGTGAGGTACCAATGAAGTATTGTAGAAATCGTGTAGATGAATTATGGATCGAAATTAATTTTCATAGCGAATCATAGGATGCTAATATTTAAACGGTAAACTCCAATTTCATCAGTTATCTCATCTTGATATCAATCCCTTTTACATCGCTTTGTTTAACTTACATGAGCTTTTGGTTACTAAACAATCATCCATCTTTGGAAATATTCATTGCTTGAGTAATCTAACTAGAGAACGACATTTGTATTTCCGATTCTCTACGGTACGACAAAATCGTTTACTATACTACAGTTAATATTGAGGGAATCGAAAGAAGAATGGTAAAAATCCTTTCAACATGAGATGTCAGATCGGTATTGGGTTGGCACCAGGTCGGGCATATCGACACCAATTCGGGCAGGTAGGGGACGAGTAGTGCAGGTAAAATGGGCGGGTCAGATTAAAGGCTTAGAGTTTAAGGTCTTTTTTAGGGTTCAGGTCGAGTTTATGGTTTAGGCTGGTTTTAGCTTTTATGGCCAATTTTATTGTTAAATTCATGTTGGCGTCGAGTCAAGAGGGTTGGCGTCGCGTCAATTTGGAATTAGAGTTCAAGGGTAAAATTTGAGAATCACCTTTTTTTTACACATTTTTTTATCAATTTATTCTTAAAAATCAGATTAAAAAAAAAAAAACTAACTAACGTAACAACATTATTTGATCAACTAAATTTTTTGTCAATATTTTGGTGAGCTATTAAAATCATAGTCATTTCAAAAAAAAAATCAAAGTGAGTGGGTTAGCCTTGTCCTTGCCCACATCTTCAGGGGTCATGGCTAAAAAACCATGGGCTTGGTGAACTCAAAAGTAAAGGGTAATATAGGGCTTGGTGGGCAAACCCTAGGTCCATGAGCCAAATTGTTACATCTGCCTTAAGCTCATGAAGAAGGGTGCGATAAGTTTTTTAGAGTCTAGATTTAAGGAAGGAAGATCAAGTGACAACACCTTCTTTGGATGAAGTCCCTTATAAGACCATGATCGGGGAAGATTATAACATGATGTATTCTAGATTCAAATTGGATGAAATTAAAGATTTTTTTGGGACTATAATGGGGATAAAAGTTCATGCTCTAATGGTTAGATCTTCACATTTATTAAGGATTTTTGACTGATTTCATATCCTCATATTAAAAGGGTGTTGGATGATTTCTTTTCCTATGAAGCATGGTGAAATTCTGGTTCTCGCATAGTACAGATGTTCTACGCGATGCTGGGACAACTTGTTCGACAATTGAACAACAGTAAACTACAAAATCATAAAAGAAACAAAACACAAGAGTTGTTAACCCAGTTCGGTGCAACATCACCTACATCTGGAGGGTTTTCACCCAAAGAAAGGAAATTCACTATCTCAAGATTTAGGAATTACAGACACTCATGAACACCTCATCTCATAGTTCTTATCCTAATCTACCCAGTGTATTTATACTTAGTATATTGACCTAAGTATGAAATCCCATCTCACTTCCTCTCAATCACTGCCACAGTGATTGGACTTACAATAAGAAACACAGGTTTGAAGAGATTACAACTCAACTAAAACAAACCAACTTTATGCCATATGATGATCAATTGAGGCAGTAGAGTGGTGTACAAAATAACAGAACAAGGACTCACAAAACACAACCCTAAAAACCCAATCCTTGGGTGCCCAACGCACACTTAGCAACTAAGGTTAACACTCCTTAAATAACCGTTCTTCAGCAGGCCTTGATCTTCAATGGGCTTGCACAAAAATAGAGTCAACAAACAGATCTGGAACAAATCTTTTTAAACCAGTAACAAATATTATCAAATAAGATTTGAACAAAAGATAACAACTTTCACAATTTAAACCAAATCAAATCTTCTTCAGCAGATTTGATTCCACTATAATATATTCCAGATAGTACACAAAAGCTTCTTCAACAACCCTAGCTTGAATGCCACATAATCAAAGCACAGCTTCACAGAACAAACATGCAACACATAGTAGCCCCGCATGGACAAATGTCACAGGCACGATGTTACAACATCTGCTCCGACATCAGGTTGTTATTGACAAAATGTAGACAACCAAACGTAACAACAATCTCCCCCTTTGTCAAATTTTGTCTAAAACAACTAGAGATTCAGAGGAGATAAACATTACTCCCCCTCAGCAACGGAACTCCCCCTCAAACGGTGCAACATACTTACAACAACATACACAACCAACAACGAACAATTAACACCACACTTGAGAGCTTCCAGATGCACATGTCACAGCAATGTGACCAATAACAAGATACAAGTTAACTCATACTTGTAAACCAGTAGCAACATGGAGTACTACACACAATACTGCAGAAAATCAGCAAGTAACAATACTCCCCCTTATTAGCAGAATTTTGCTAAAAACAACTTGTGAGCATATTGGTGGATCAACAACTATCAGTTGCACATCATTGGGTTGCATATCAGAGACACAACATAAACAACATCGGATACATGAGATCACAAGATCAGATCTATTGATTGATCCTTCTTCCTTGGCGTTGTCCATGAAACAAGAATATATTCTCTGGAACTCACCCAAACAGAATAGGGTGCCTGCTCTGATGCCAATTGAAATTCTAGTTCTCGCATAGGACAGATGTTCTACGCGATGTTGGGACAACCGGTTCGACAATTGGACAACAGTAAACTACAAAATCATAAAAGAAACAAAACACAAGAGTTGTTAACCCAGTTCGGTGCAACATCACTTACATCTGGAGGGTTTTCACCCAAAGAAAGAAATTTCACTATCTCAAGATTTAGGAATTACAGACACTCATGAACACCTCAGCTCATAGTTCTTATCCTAATACACCCACTGTATTTCTACTTAGTACATCGACCTAAGTATGAGAGCCCCTCTCACTTTCTCTCAATTACTGCCACAGTGATTGGACTTACAATAAGCAACACATGATCGAAGAGATTACAACACAACTAAAAAAAACCAACTCTATGCCATATGATGATCAATTGAGGCAGTAGAGTGGTGTACAAAATAACAGAACAAGGACTCACAACCCTAAAAATAACACAACCCTAAAAACCCAATCCTTGGGTGCCCAACGCACGCTTAGCAACCAGGGTTAAGACTCCTTAAATAACCGTTCTTCAGCAGGCCTTGATCTTCAATGGACTTCCACAAAAATAGAGTCCACAAACAGATTTGGAACAAATCTTTTTAAACCCACTAACAAATATTATCAAATAAGATTTGAACAAAAGATTACAACTTTCACAATTTAAACCAAATCAAATCCTCTTCAGCAGATTTGATTCCACTATAATATATTCCAGATAGTACACAGAAGCTTCTTCAACAACCCTAGCTTGAATACCACGTAATCAAAGCACAGCTTCACAGAACAAACATGCAACACATAGCAGCCCCGCAGGGACAAATGTCACAGGCACAATGTTACAATATCTGCTTCGGCATCATGTTGTTTTTGACAAAATGCAGACAACCAAAAGTTACAACACATGGCATAGGAAGACTAATGCCTCATTTATATCTTTGATCCCTAATGTTGATTTTCCTTAGAATCTTAATGAATTTAGGCCAATATCTCTTGTACAGTGCATCTATAAAATTGTGGCAAAGAGAATAAAATGGTGCTCCTGAAAGTGATAGATGAGAAAAAGTTTACTATTTTTAGGAGAAAGACAAATGCTAGTGTTGTTATTTCCAATTAATTGGTGCATGAGGTTGAGGTTGAGAAAAAACTACTTTAGTTTTCAAAGTGGACATCCAGAAGACCTATGACTCTATAAGTTGGATTTTCTGGTGTACAAGATGAAAAGAATGAGATTGTTTGACAAGTGGATAGCGTGAATTAGAGGATTTTTGAAATATGATTTTGTATCTGGGTCGATAAATTGGATCCCTTGTGATGAATTTAAAATTGGAAAATGACTGTAACAAGGAGACCCATCTACACCATTCCTATTTCATATAGTGGCGGAACGCTTAAGCGGTTTAGTTAATCAAGTGGCGAGTCTCAATAAGTTTTCAGGGTTCTTGGTTGGCAATGAAGTACAATCAAAGATGCTTTGAATTTTCAAAAAAGCAAGTTAGCAAGAATTTCAGTTGTTGCCGAGAAACCCACAGGTTCGCCTCGGTGCTAATTGTAAAATTATGAAAATTATATTTATTTATGTGTGGGCATTCCAATATTGGAGGAAACCCAAGAAGTCTCCCTACGTGTAAGCCATTGTCAATAATTTAAGAAGTAAGGTTTCTCCTGAGAAACAAAAATTTCTATCTTTTAGTGGAAGATTGTGCCTTGTTAGAAGTGCCCTCTCATATCCGTCGTTCTAACCTTTCCTTCTTCAAGGTTGCTGGTCGAATTATCAAATCTTAGAAGGGAGAATTATGCGAAATTTCCCATGGGGATCAACACACTTATCACGTATGCCTTATAAAAAAAAATTGATACACATACATAGACCCTGTAATAGGCTTAAGCACCACACACACATCAGGGGAGACATCAAGTTACTTCGCTTAAAACAATTTATAAAATATGAATTAGGGTTGTCCATCAGTTGGTTACGATCGGTTTTGTGCCGCCGGCGTTGATTTTGTCGGTGAAAATCACCAAAAACTCAGGCCCGCCACCGTCCGTTTAAAGCACCGGTTTGGTAAGATCTCAGGTGTGACGGGTGCAAGTCGATTCAGTAGGTTAAATGGTAACCGACAAAAATAAGTGAGTAGAAGAAATTTTTGTCTTTGTAATTCTGAATCCAGTAAAAAACTCACAGAAATAAAAGAAAGAATCCATATATCCAGAAGCACTAGATCCATAAGTTTATACATTAACGTGAAAAATCCAAAAGTTTATACATCAAAGTGAGAATTACCATTGCTATACATCATGCCATTAATCAAAAAATTCTCAAAAAACTAAGAAAAGATAAAAATAAAAATAAAACAACCTTAAAGACGACATACAAGATGGAAAGATTTCTCCTATCTTTTTTCTGGTCTCGGATTCGAAAGGAGGTAAGGAATATCTGATGGTCAATCTGCAAGTGTACATATTCCGCCGGTTTTAAATATCGAATCCACAGGGACTGTGAGTGAAAAACATTGGTTTAAGTCTAAAGTTTGCAAGTTTGGAAAGAAAATAAAATTTAGTTTTAGAGTTGTTTGATTTTGACAAAAAGTAGTCGATGTAGCAATGATGAAAACGTGTAAAACTCAATGATAAAGATGCCTTGGGTTTTCGTTCAACTAGTCCGTTTTTGTAAACCAATCCTATACGTGTGAATTCATGAGTCTCTCCTTGATGCTATAGCCTAATAAACTACCTATAGATGTCTCACATATATAATTCTCTCAAACCAAAAGATAAGTACAATTCCTTGCCAACTTAAACATTTGTTTGAAGCATTAAGCATGTATATTCAGGCCAACAAACCCAAGCCTTCTTCTATTCCTAGCAGCAAGCATAGAAGGGGTAATCCCAAAACAAGTCCCTAAACTACAATGCAACTTCCGTTATGATTATAGTTTAACAAAAAGCAAGAGTGCACTGAAGCTTATAATGAAAAGTAGAAAAGGGATTCAAGGGTTTACTCAAGAACACATGCATAGAAATAGGAATTAAAAATAAAACATCATAGTCTTACAAAAACCCAAAGCAAAAGGTGGGTAGCCAAGCATGGCTAAGGAATCCAAACAAAGAAAGTAAAAGAGAACCTAAATTACAAACCCTTGGAACCTCTCACAAGCTCCAGAGAGAAAACTCAGCTCTTAGTTATTTTAGGAAAAAGTAAAAGTGTTGAAGTCTCCCAAACAAAATGAAAAAACAACTATTTATAGCTGAACAAAACGAGACTAAGAGCTCGAGCACTAGAGATGGCACTCGAGCGCCAGCTACCAAAACAAAGATGTCAAAGCTACTGGAATGAGGGCGCTCGAGCGCTAGGTTATGCCGCTCGAGCGCCAAAGCCTCTTCTCCACCATCAAAAGTATCTGTTGCAAGGGCGCTCAAGTGCTAATTGTGGACGCTCGAGCGCCAGAAGCTCGACCAAAACCTTCAATTCTAGCCTTCAATTCAACAATCAAAGCTCCAAGCCTCTTGATCTTCCACATTCCCTTCAGTTTAACCTTCCAACCTTCATCAAAGCACTAGGGAAAATATCAAGAATACCAACCATTTACTTACAAAAGAGCCCCAAGACAAGTGACAAATTCTAAAAGAACCAAAATTATACGAAAATATGAAAAAGGTCCCTAAAGAACAACTAAATTACCAAACCAATGAAAATGCACAAACAAATGAAAAAATGCATGAAAAATGATGAAACACTACATGAGAGAAAGAAAACCACTAAAAAGAAACAAAGAAATGACCCGAAAAACTAGGACAAAAACCGGGTCATCAATATCTTCAAGAAAGTTCCGTCCTTTTTGAAAAAAGGAGGTCGCCAGAGTTGACGGTGGTAGTGGTGGCTGACGATGACGACGTGGCCGGAGGGGAAACTGATCGGTGGGTTTTGTTGCGGACATGATGATGGTTCCAATGGTGGTTGTCTCTCAATGAATAGACATCAGAGTTCGCCAGAAAACATGGTGGAGTGTTCGCCGGTAAACACCAATGATGTCATGGTGGTGATGAGTAGAAGAGGAAAAAGAAAACATGGTGATGAGAACGATGAAGAGATGGTGTTGATGTGGAAAGGAGAGGAAGATGTAAGACCAAGATTTGCTCAGGTGGTACAACTCTATGTTTTGATGATAACAAGTTTATTATTATGTATGAACAATTGTGGTACTCTAACGTTTGTCTTTTTAAGTTGTGACAAACAGGCTTTGATTCTGATTCAAAGATGATATATTAATCAGAAGTTGAAGACCAAGAGTAAGCACAACGCTTCTGCATTTAACTACGTTCTTCTGAACGGTAGCAAACGCTTCAGATGCTCTGCAGATTAAAGCTCTGATGTGGACTCTGAAAGATCCAAGCTCTGAAGTTCTGAAGACCAGATGTTCTGAGGAACGGTCCAGAAGCTGAAGACTTGGAAGCTCTGAAGTCTAAGAGTAAGCTGGCTCTCTAGATCAGAAGAACTTCATGCTCTGAAGGCCAGATGTTCTGATGAACGGTCCAGAAGCAGAAGTTCTGAAGGTTAGAGGATCCAAGCTTTCTTCTGACTCTTATCACACAAGCTTCACAAGTTCCAACATGAAGCGACACCTAAGATCAAGAGTCAACTATGCTAAGGCAATGTCACTGTCATTCGTACAAAAGCTAATGTACTATTCTGACTGCCTTACCTACGGCGTTCAGCCATAGCAGGCTCTGGAAATTCTAGAACTGCCCTGAAACGGACAGATTCATCCAACGGATGCACACTCTAAACCTTGGAGTATTTAAAGGCTGAAGATAGAAGAAATCAGCTAAGAAACTTTGTGCATACAAGTGAAACATTTTCAGCTAATACCTTAACAATATTTCTTCAATGTTCTTATTGTGTTTACGTCTGCTTGTTTAGAAGCATCTCTTTGTAAACCAAACTCTTTCACAAACTTTGTTTGTAGTTCCTTGAGATGCCGGTGAGGTCAGTATTCTTGAGAAGACTAAGGCAAGGCAGTCTTAGTGCTCCTAGTTCATTGTATTGTTAGTCACTGAGCAAGGTTGCTAGTACAGTTGTAACAATCATTGAATAGTGAATTGCCTTCATTCTAAGAAGGAAGAAATCTCCTTAACGGGTGGACTGGATTAGCTTCAGTGATTTATCAAGTGAACCAGGATAAAATCATTGTGTGCTTTTCTCTTTCCCTTATCTCTTGCACCTCGTGATCTTTAGTCCGAAAGGATTATCCTTAATCTTAGAGGGAAATTTCTAAAAGCTAAAAACCCTATTCAAACCCCCCCTCCTTTCTACTGTTTTGCATACCTTCAATAGGTATCAGAGCGTAAGTTCTGATTACCACACTTAACAGTGTTCAGAGATCCGGACCGGTGTGAAAAACTCAAATGGCTACCACCACCAACGATGCTCAAAGAGATCTCTACATTGCTAAACCACTTATCTTTGACGGAGAAAAGTTTGATTACTAGAAAGATAGAGTCGAAATTTCTTTCTTGGATTTGACGCTGATCTCCGGGATCACATTATCGATGGCTACACTCGCCCTGTTGATGAAGATGGAGAGAAGATTCCAAGAGACAAGATGACTGATGCTCAAAAGAAAATGTACAAAGATCATCACAGAGCAAGAACTATCTTGCTGAGTGCTATCTCATATGAAGAATATGAGAAGATCACAGACCATGATTTTGCCAAGGCTATCTTCGATTCCTTGAAGATGTCTCATGAAGGAAATGAAAATGTCAAGGAGACAAAGGTGTTGTCCTTGATCAAAAAGTATGAAGCCTTCATGATGGAACTTGATGAAACAATAGATGCCATGTTCTCCAGATTTCAGATGATCATCTCTGGAATCAGAATACATAACAAAGGCTACACCAATACTGATCATGTGAAGAGAATTCTCAGAGGTATTCCTGAGAAGTGGGTGCCTTTGATGACTTCCCTGAAGCTGTCAAAAGAAATCAAAAAGATGAACTGAGAAGAACTCATCAACATTCTGAAGAGTCATGAGATAGATCATGCTGATCATGTTGCTCAGACGAAGCAAAGATCCATAGCCTTGAAGGTGAAGTCTGAGAAGGCCAAGGCACTTCAAGCTGAACAACTTTCAGAAGAATCGTCTGAGGATTCTGATGAAGATGAGCTCTCACTGATTTCAAAGAGAATCAATCACCTTTGGAAGCACAGGCAAAACAAATACAAAGGTTCATCAAGAGCCAAAGGAAAACAAGAGTCTTCATGTGGTCAACGCAAGTCATCACCAAAAGAGGTTACATGCTTTGAATGCAAGGAGTCAGGACATTACAAGAGTGATTGTTCTAAGCTGAAGAAAGACAAGAAGCCTAAGGAGTATGTCAAGGCTAGAAAAGGTCTCATGGTAACTCTTGATGATTCAGACATAGAAGAAGTAGACTCTGATGGCGAAGTTGTTGAAGGACTCATGACTATTGTCAAAGACAAAGAAGCAGAGTCAAAAGCTGAATCAGATCCAGCATCAGAGGCTAAGTCAGACTCTGTAGATGAAAATGAGGTATTCGCATCCTTCTCATTGTCTGAACTAAAATCTGCCTTAACTGAAATTAAGAGTAAACATGATTTGCTTCTGACTAAACATAAAAGGTTGAAAAAGGATTTTCTTGATGCTTCTGATATATCTGCTAAACATGTGAAAACAATTTCTGAGTTAAATGAAAACAATTTATCCCTTGTTAATTCCAACTCTGTTCTTAAAAATCAAATTTCCAAATTAGAAGAGATTATTATATCCAGTACTTCTGATGATAAGAATGAAACCAAATATGAAAAATCTTTTAAGAGGTTCCTAGCTAAAAGCGTAGATAGAAGTTTAATGGCTTCAATGATCTATGGCGTTAGCAGAAATGGAATGAATGGTATTGGCTATTCTAGACCCAGTAGAAATGAGCTCCTATGCCTAAACCAAAATCTCTTTATGAACATTTTGTTCCTTCTGGCACCACTATACCTGAACCCGTACCTTCTAAAGTTGCTTTACCCATTAAGAAAGGAACATTTTCTATGTCAAGATATCATGCTCAAATTCCTTTGCATTATCCTGTTGAAAGACCCAAAGTTGTCAGAACTTCTGGGGTAACTAACGAGAAAGGACCCAGAAAGTGGGTACCTAAGGAAAAGATCATATATGTTGCAGATATCCTTGATAGCTCCACTGAGACTCCAATCATGGTATCTGGACAGTGGATGCTCGCGTCACATTACGGGAGAAAAATGTATGTTCCAAGACCTAAAACGTAGACTGGAGGTGAAGTCGGTTTTGGAGGCAACGAGAAGGGTAAGATTGTTGGTTCTGGAACCATAAGTGTCGGTTAGGGTCCATGCATTGATAATGTTCTATTAGTGGACGGTTTAATGCATAATTTCTTGTCAATAAGTCAATTAGCTGACAAGGGTTATGACATTATTTTCAATCAAAAGTCTTGCAGGGCTGTAAGTCAGATTGATGGCTCTGTAATGTTTAACAGCAAGAGGCGGAACAACATTTATAAAATTAGATTATCTGAGTTGGAAACTCAAAAGGTAAAGTGACTTCTTTCTGTTAATGAAGAGCAATGGGTATGACATAAACGGTTAGGGCATGCTAGTATGAGAAAAATCTCTCAGCTAAGTAAGCTTGACCTTGTCAGGGGCTTACCCACTCTGAAGTATTCTTCAGATGCTCTTTGTGAAGCATGTCAGAAAGGAAAATTTACAAAAGTCCTTTTCAAGGCAAAGAATGTTGTTTCCACCACAAGACCGTTGGAACTTCTACATATTGACCTATTTGGACCGGTGAAAACTGAGTCTATAGGTGGCAGGAAATATGGGATGGTCATCGTTGACGACTATAGCCGCTGGACATGGGTAAAATTCTTAAGACACAAGGATGAGTCGCATTCTGTGTTCTCTACCTTTGTTGCCCAAGTGCAGAATGAGAAATCTAGTAGAATTGTCTACGTGAGAAGTGATCATGGTGAAGAGTTTGAGAATGAGGAGTTTGAGAAAATCTTTGATACCTATGGGATATCTCATGATTTCTCTTGTCCTAGAACTCCTCAGTAGAATGGCGTTGTAGAAAGAAAGAACAGAACTCTCCAAGAGATGGCTAGAACCATGATGCAAGATACTAATATGGCAAAGCACTTCTGGGCCGAGGCAGTAAGCACAACGTGTTATATTCAGAACAGGATCTCCATAAGACCAATTCTGAATACGACTCCTTATGAATTGTGGAAGAATATAAAGCCCAATATTTCCTACATTCATCCTTTTGGTTGTGTGTGTTATATGTTAAATACTAAAGATAGATTGCATAAGTTTGATTCTAAGTCTGTGAAATGCTATTTGCTAGGATATTCTGAACGTTCTAAAGGTTTTAGAGTTTACAATATTGAATCTATAACTATTCAAGAATCTATACATGTTAGATTTGATGACAAGCTTGACTCTGGCAAGTCAAAGCTAGCTGAAAAGTTTGCAGATATGAGCATAACCATTTCAGAAGAAGAAAAAGATTCAGAGGATGCTAATCCAGAAGCAAATGCATCAGAAGAAGTTGCCACAACTTCTGAACCTTCACGTCAGAAAAGGAGCAGAGTGATAGCTTCTCACCCTGAAGAATTGATTCTTGGAGACAAATATGAACCAGTCAGAACCAGATCCGCCTTCAAACCTTCTGAAGAGACTCTTCTAAGTTTAAAGGGCTTAGTCTCTCTAATTGAGCCAACCTCAATTGATCAAGCTCTTCAAGACAAAGATTGGGTTCTGGCTATGGAAGAAGAACTAAATCAATTCACCAAGAATGATGTTTGGAATCTTGTCAAGTCACCTAAGGACACACACGTCATTGGAACCTAGTGAGTTTTCAGAAACAAACTCAACGAGAAGGGAGAAGTAGTCAAAAACAAATTTAGGCTTGTTGCACAAGGCTACAGCCAACAAGAAGGAATTGATTACACTGAAACCTTTGCTCCTGTAGCAAGGTTAGAAGCTATAAGGTTGCTGATTTCATTCTCTGTGAATCACAACATTGTTCTTCATCAAATGGATGTCAAAAGTGCATTCCTCAACGGTTACATCTCTGAAGAAGTGTACGTTCATCAACCCCCTGGGTTTGAAGATGCTCAACATCCCGATCATGTCTTCAAGCTCAAGAAATCTCTCTATGGTCTAATCCAAGCTCCAAGAGCATGGTATGAGAGACTTAGTACTTTCCTTCTGGAATATGGGTTCGTAAGGGGTAAAGTGGATACAACTCTCTTTTGCAAAACTTATGAAAATGATATTCTGATTGTTCAAATTTATGTTGATGATATCATATTTGGCTCTGCTAATCCCTCTCTGTGCAAGGAATTTTCTAAGCTAATGCAGGCTGAATTTGAAATGAGTATGATGGGAGAATTCAAGTACTTTCTAGGGATTATAGTAGATCAACAATCAGAAGCAACGTACAACAAATATACCAAAGAACTTCTGAAGAAGTTCAACATGTCAGAATGTACTCCTGCTAAGACTCCAATGCATCCTACGTGCATTCTGGAAGTAGAAGACACAAGTTCAAAGGTTTGTCAGAAGCTCTATCGTGGTATGATAGGCTCTCTTCTCTATCTGACTGCATCTAGGCTAGATATTCTTTTCAGTGTTCACTTATGTGCTTGTTTCCAATCAGATCCTAGAGAAACCCACTTAAATGCTGTCAAGAGAATTCTCTAATATCTGAAAGGTTCTACTAATCTAGGCTTGATGTATAAAAAGACATCAGAGTATAAGCTTTCAGGTTACTGTTGTAAGACCCAAGTTTTTAAGCTTATGCCAAGTGAATAAAATTCTTATTCGCGATTAGGGTTGATGTATCGTGAAGGGAAACCTGAACAAGAGTTTACTAAATGAAATAAATTTATGAAGGAGAAAGTTCAGGAAAAGTCTAAGGATTGTATCAAAATCGATAAAAGGTATAGCACGATCGATATACGCTTAAACCTAGGGCAGAAACCCTAGTAAATAGCTAGTTTTCACTTAAAGGCACGATGGAAGCTAATTCCAAAAATCTTCAGAGAAATGTTAGAACTTCTCTTAATCCATATATAACAAGCGTTTCAAGGCGAAACCCTAGGATCTACGAACGTCCGATTCCAATCCTCGGAAGTTTGCCGAAACTAAAACCCTGATAGTTCAAGAACCCTAGAATCAACCGACGATGAAGACTTTTTCTATTCGGAGCTTCAAATGAAGATTCCACACGCATACACCCATTTCTCTTGATGATTTCAATCTTTCTTCAGAAGGAAGTTTTACACCGACTTTGCATTAGTCACCTAAAATACAAGGAAACCTCTTTTGAGTTTTGGAATTATGTCGCCAAAACCTATCTTAGAATTCACGGAGAATGAAGCCGGAAAAATCGGAATCGCGAAACTTTCATTTTCCCGCGTTTTTCCATCCTCTATATATAGCAAGAAAGATGAGAAAAATCACAAAACTTCGCCATTTTCTTCCCAAGAGGCCGCGAGTTCGCTAGAGGAGGGAGAAGAGAAGATTTTCTTCATTTCTTGCTTGATCGTTGATTCAACAGTTGCTACTTGAAGGTATCGAGGTATAGTCGCTAATCCTTACCTCTGATCGTCTTTTCCGTAGCTTTTCACTATGTCTTTCTGTGCTCCTAGTTTTGAGGTTTTTGAAAAACTATCCAGATAACTTCATTTTTCTATCTAAACATCTTCCCTACGTGCCCAAGAGCATGTTTAGCTAATAATACTGCGCTGATCCTCGAAAAACTACCGTCGAGTTTCAATTCTGCTTCAAATACCCATTTTGGGACAAAGTTCCGTCCTTTGGGCTGAAAACTATCGCCTTAGCTTAGTGCTAGTAGGATTAGTCGTCATAAACGTCGTTGGTGACATCCCCATCCAATTTGTTTTTCGAAATTCCAATTTTGAAATTCTGAGCTAAAAATATTGACCAAAATACCCCTGCGACAGTTTTCGATCCGATAATTTTTCCGAGTTTAGAATACCCTTAGTTACGACTAATGATAACCTAGGAACCAAGTTTGATCGAAGAAAAATCGACCTGCACAATTACCATGTGTGGCCGAGAACACCCTAGGAGGAGGAAGAAAATTCTTTTTTTCAAAATTTGTCCTTTCGCGCTAGATTATCGTACCTCGGAGTATATACTACTTTGTGTAACCTTAGTGAGTATTGATTGCTGAGTTGACTGGAAAAATGTTTTCTGAGGCTTCGGCTGACAATGTAGATGATTCATCTACTGACTGTTTTTTAGAGTGAATTACATGGTACATGCTAAATGGTTAATCTAGGATGTGTGATAATTGCCTATATGCTAAGTGCTATGTGGTTATTCTAGAATGTGTTGATATATATGATATGTTTGTTGACTGTGCTGATTTAACTATGCCTTTTCATATATACTGTGGTACTGAGGAGTGAGAATAGCGGGCAAGTCATGCCGATTTTTATGAGAGTTTTGAGGAAGTTTGACGGGACGAACGAGGAGTTCGGGCCTTGTTCTTGTTAGTGGATCGAGACATTCTCTGAGAGTTATTTGGGGTTATGGGATGTTGAAAACTCATAAGATTTGCAATAAGACTAAATGGAAATCTATTTTGTAAGGAAAACTCATAAGACATTAAACAACCTCTAAATCTTTAAGTAATGATAATAATCTCGAAGGAAAGCTTAGGGTTCAAATCTTAGTTTTGGAAAACGAGAAGTGTCGTCGGATCCAAGTGTTGAGAAAAATTATAAGTTCTGAGTATGTTGGTACTCTTGTGCTCTGGGAGCAGTTGTGTTGTTAGGCTATCTGAGAGATAAGCCGGGAAACAGGTAGTTTCCGAGTATATTGATACTCTTGCTCGTTGAGCAGTTTTGACCATCGGATGGAGATGAGTCGGATGATTTGGAGATCATCATGAGAGAATGTGTTGTTGTAAAGAAGTGTCTTTTGTCGCTGAATCGACTATACCTTAGGGTAAGCTTTTAGAGACATTAATTTAGCTAGAACACGTGGCGACGTGTCGAATGAGGTCGGAGACGTTATTTGGCTAATCATTTCGCATTCATGCACCATTAATGAGGTATTAACACGAGACGGACTTCGGACCTCGGTGGATTCCAAAATGGTCATAAGACTCGGATTTCCGCGTAAGAGCGCTATTAGGCGACTCTTAGTAGCAGACCAAAATGGCAGGCCTTCGGGTTTTATGCTGATCTGACTACCGTTTTTGTTGGTATAAGAGGCACGCGGGCCGAAATGGTCCCACCGTGGCTGGTGCTAGGGCTGATCCGTTGATGTCCATCCTTTCCGGAATGCATTTGGTTAACTGGGTTAACCGTCATCTGCATTTCATGCAACATGCATACTGACTTAGTTGCTGAGTGTGATTGATAATTGTTAATCCTATTTGAAGCATGTTAATTGTTATTATATTCATTGTAGAATATACAACCCTAGGATGTTATCTCTAGCTATAAGCCTAAGTGGCTAATCTCTTGTCTGTATCTATTGGTGATATTATTTACATAATTCTTTGGAGTTGACCCTCGCGTCTTCTGTGTGTGTTTTGGCGGACTACGCCCATTGTCAGATGTCTTTAGCGGATTGGTTCATGATGGTTCACCCTTCGGGGGGGACTAGATATGAGATAATAGATCAGGATGACCCCGGCGCGTGGGTGGTCGACCCCGCTAGCCATCGCGCGACGTAATCGGGGAGGATCATGGAGGATCGCGTAGACAGAGTAGGACACTTGATGGAGGGAGTGCTGAGGAGGTGCACTGTCAGTTTCAACTTGCCGCCCAGAGTGCACTGCGGACCAGGATTAGGACCACCACCACGACCGTCATCTTCTGATGATGAGGACCCCTCAGAGGAGGAGCCGGTGGGAGTGACTTCTTTAGAGTCCAGTTCACCCACGGTTGCTATCATTGATGATCATGGTTCGGGCCCGAAGCCCGTGAGTCCAGCTCCGGAGCGCATCGCGGTTGCGAGGGGAGGACAGATAATGTTTGTAGACTTGGTCGTTCTGGATTCAGATTCAGACAACGATCATGCTAGCACATAGTTTTGCGTGCTGGTGTGAGCTCCTCGAGATAGGATTAGTGTAGGAGTAGAGTCTTAGCTATGACCGTCATTTGTTTCTTTGGGGACAGGGTAGTTTCCCGCCTATAGCTTTTTGTGTGGTTCTTTACGGAGATCACAGGGAGTTTGTTGGACTTAGGAGGTCTTGTTTTTAGGCCGTTTGGGCCAACTTATTCTCATTTTTGAAGGTTTGTGTTGCGGACACTCAACCTTTCCTGTTGGTTTGTACATATTGCCTACGGGCGTTACTTTTCTTACTTCCCGTCACTGGAGGTTTACTCGTGACGTGGTTTGCTACTTACAGCGGGGGCTGTAATTATTATTGTATATTAGTTCTGTTATCTTTTGTTGTTGAGTTTCATTTCTTTCAGTTTATGATTCTATTATCAAAAAAAAATATTCACGTTTTTTTTCGCATTAAGTTTCTTTTGGTTATTAAAGTGACGCCACCGAAATCGGGGTGTTACATTGTGGTATCAGAGCTTGTCGAGTCTTTCGGGAGTCTTTGGGGAATAGGTCTTCTGTGCTAGGTTGTGTGACTCTGCAAAGAGTGAAAATTGATTGTCTGCAAGCGATTTTTCGCTTAGAATTGATTGAAGTTATTGCTTAATCATATTTTATAGTTATGCTAGATGCTATCTTATGATAAGTACTAACTGTTTGTTTCACTTAACAGAACATGGTGAATACTAATCAATTAGTTGAGATGATGGCCACTATGGCCCAAGCTGTGACGGCACAGGCGAACGATAATGCTATGAGGCGTGCTGCTGAGGAGGCACGTGATCAGCATCAACGCCAGAGGGAAGTAACTCTGGACCAGAACAAAGGCCTCATTGACTTCAGGAGACAAAATCCACCAAAGTTTTCGGGTGGTACTGACCCGGATAAGGCGGATCTCTAGATCCAGGAAATCGAGAAGATTTTCGGTGTTTTGCAGATTGTTGAGGGTGCCAAGGTGGGCATGGCAACTTATCTACTGCTCGGTGATGCTGAGTACTGGTGGAAGGGCACCAGGGGGATTATGGAAGCTAATCAGGAGGAGATCAACTGGAACTCCTTTCGAACTGCATTCTTGGAGAAGTATTTTCCAACAAGTGCTCGGGATGAGCGGGAGGCACAGTTTCTGACACTCCGTATGTCTGTACCAGAATTTGCTTCCAAACTGGAATCTTTGGCGAAGCATTTTCAATTCTTCAATGATCACGTGGATGAGCGCTACATGTGTAAGCGCTTTGTTAATGGACTGAGGCCTGACATTGAGGACTCAGTGAGGCCGCTGGGAATCATGCGTTTCCAATCTTTGGTTGAGAAAGCCACAGAAGTGGAACTGATGAAGAACCGGAGAGTGAACCGTGCTGGGACTGGAGGGCCGATGAGGTCGGGCTCTCAAAATTTTCAGAGCAGAGGGAAATTTCAGAGCAGGAGGCCGTATCAACGACCTGCTGGGAGAGGGTTTGCTTCAGGATCTTACAGACCCATGACGGGCGCTGCTGGTGGTTCTGGAGATCAGACTCAGAACAGAGAGATGACCTGCTTTAAGTGTGGGAAGCCGGGACACTATGCTCGTGCTTTCCCTGACACGAGACCTCAATGCTTCAACTGTAACAAATTGGGGCATACTGCTGCTCAGTGCAGGGTACCCAAGACGGAACCAATCGTCAACACTGCTCGTGGAAAGCGTCCTGCTGCAAAGGCGAGAGTCTACACCATGGATGGTGAAGATGCTGAAGGGGTCGATGGGCTGATTAGAGGAGACTGTGAGATTGACGGTAATCTCCTAACTGTACTTTTCGATTTCGGTGCAACGCATTCATTTATCTCTAGAGAATGTGCGACCAGATTAAGACTTCCTATTACTGCTTTGAGCTTCGATCTTATAGTTACCACTCCTGCCAAAACTCTACTTGCTAATACGGCATGTATGTATTGTCCGGTAACATATAACAATAGAGTCTACCATGCTAACCTAGTATGCCTAACTCTTAAGAACCTTGATGTTATCCTAGGAATGGATTGGTTGTCCCACTATCATTGTCTTTTGGACTGCAACCGAAAGAGAGTGGTATTTCTTGATTCAGATCTTTCCGAGTATCTATCTGCCAATCACATTAGCGTCTCTTTGAACGAGGGATCTCAAGAGTATTCCGTTTTGCTAAGCTTGGAGAGTAAAGGGAATCCGGAAGTTGACAATATTTCAGTGGTGAGAGACTTCGTGGATGTTTTTCCTGGCGATGTACCTGGATTGCCGCCTGTACGCGACATTGAGTTTGCTATTGACATCGTACCGGGAACAGGGCCGATTTCGATTGCACCATATCGTATGGCACCTGCGGAATTAGTGGAATTGAAGTCCCAACTAGAGGATCTTCTGTCGAAGGGATTCATCCGACCAAGCGTTTCACCTTGGGGAGCGCCATTCTTATTGGTGAAGAAGAAGGACGGGAGATCTAGATTATGTGTCGACTACCGACAACTGAACAAGGTAACCGTCAAGAATAGGTATCCGTTACCTAGAATTGATGATTTGATGGATCAACTGCGAGGAGCAGCGATATTCTCAAAGATCGATCTGAAGTCGGGTTATCATCAAATCAGAGTCAAGACTGAGGATATCCAGAAGACGGCATTCAGAACCCGTTATGGACACTATGAGTACTTAGTGATGCCATTTGGGGTGACAAACGCACCTGCCATATTCATGGATTACATGAACAGGACTTTTCATACATTCTTAGATCGGTTCGTCGTGGTGTTTATCGACGATATTCTGATCTACTCAAAGAATGCTGAGGACCATGAGGGGCACTTGCGACAAGTCTTACAAGTGCTGAGGGAGAAGGAGTTGTACGCCAACCCTTCTAAGTGCGAATTTTGGCTCGAAGAAGTAAAATTCTTAGGCCATGTGATCTCTAAGGAGGGCATAGCTGTGGACCCAGCAAAGGTAGAGACCGTATTGTCATGGGAACGGCCAAAGACAGTGACTGAGATCAGGAGTTTCGTTGGTTTGGCGGGATATTATCGTCGTTTCATCGAGAATTTCGCCAAGATTGTTGGACCTTTGACTCAACTTATGAGGAAGGATCAACCTTTTGCATGGACCGAAGCGTGCGAAACTAGTTTCCATACGATGAAGGAACGGTTGACGACGTCACATGTACTCGTTCTACCTCAACCAGAGGAATCTTACGAGGTATACTGTGATGCTTCGCATCAAGGTTTGGGATGTGTGCTGATGCAACATCGGAAGGTAGTTGCTTATGCTTCACGACAATTGAAGGTTCATGAGAAGAATTATCCAACTCATCACTTAGAACTAGCTGCCATCGTATTTGCACTGAAGATTTGGAGACATCACTTATATGGATGCAATTTTACCATATTCAGTGATCATAAGAGTTTGAAGTACTTGTTTGAGCAGAAGGAGCTGAACATGAGACAACGTCGGTGGATGGAATTTCTCAAAGATTACGAGTTTACTCTACAATATCATCCTGGAAAGGCTAACGTTGTTGCTGATGCCTTGAGCAGGAAGATACATATCTCGTCAATGATGGTTAAAGAGCTGCAATTGCTGGAACAGTTTCGAGATTTGAGCTTAAATGTGAGATTATCCGAGGGAGAACTGAAGTTTGGGATGATCAGAATCGCCAATGGATTGATGGAAGAAATCAGAGACCAACAGTTACAAGATGAGTTTCTGCTCGGGAAAAGGAACTTGGTAATTCAGGGTAAGGACCCGGAATTCAAGGTAGGAAGTGACAATATCCTGTGATGTAAGGATAGAGTTTGCGTACCTAGCAACCCTGACTTGAGGAGGTTGATTACGGATGAAGGTCACAAGAGCAAGTTGAGCATTCATCCTGGAATGAAAAAGATGTACCAAGACTTGAAGATGAATTTTTGGTGGCCAGGAATGAAAAGACAAGTGGCAGAGTATGTGGCTGCATGTTTGACATGTCAGAAGGCAAAGGTGGAACATCAAAAATCTTCAGGTATGCTACAAAGCTTGGATGTACCAGAATGGAAATGGGATAGCATATCGATGGATTTTGTAGTGGCTTTGCCAAGAACTCAAAAGGGATATGATTCTATTTGGGTAATAGTGGATCGATTGACTAAGTCGGCTCATTTCGTACCTGTGAGAACTACGTACATCGTGGAGAAACTATCAGAGATATATATAGCGGAGATTGTACGCCTTCATGGGGTACCGACCAGTATTGTTTCCGATCGAGATCCAAAGTTTACTTCACATTTTTGGGGAGCTCTTCAGAAGGCGTTGGGAACGAGGCTGAGACTAAGTTCTGCTTATCATCCACAGACTGATGGATAGACTGAGAGAACTATCCAATCATTGGAGGATTTGCTACGAGCTTGCGTGTTAGATAACAAGGGCAGTTGGGATAACCTATTGCCATTGGTTGAGTTCACATACAACAACAGTTTTCATACGAGCATAGGTATGGCACCGTATGAGGCTTTGTATGGCCGCAAGTGTAGAACACCTTTGTGTTGGTATCAAAATGGAGAGAATCTGTTAGTAGGACCAGAACTTCTGCAACAGACAACCGAGAAGATCAAGCAGATCAGGGAGAAAATGAAGACTTCTCAGAGTAGACAGAAGAGTTATGCAGATCAAAGGCGCAGAGCTCTAGAATTCGAAGAAGGAGACCATGTGTTTCTGCGAGTTACTCAGACTACGGGAGTTGGTCGAGCAATCAAGTCAAAGAAGCTTACGCTCAAGTTCATTGGACCTTATCAGATCACTCGTCGAATAGGACCAGTCGCTTATCAGATTGCACTACCTCCATTTCTATCGAACATTCATGACGTATTCCACGTGTCACAACTGAGGAAATATATTGCGGATCCGACACATGTTATCGAACTGGATGACATTGAGCTGAAGGATGATCTGTCTTTCGAGACACCGCCAATTAGCATTGGTGACACCAGGATAAAGCAGTTGAGAGGAAAAGAGATCGAGTTAGTGAAAGTCATTTGGAATAAAGACACCGGTGATGCGACATGGGAGCTGAAGGAGAAGATCCAAGAACAGTATCCAGAACTTTTTACTGACCCTTAAGTTTCGAGGTCAAAACTTTCTTTTTGGAGGGTAGTAATGTAAGACCCAAGTTTTTAAGCTTATGCCAAGTGAATAAAATTCTTATTCGTGATTAGGGTTGATGTATCGTGAAGGGAAACCTGAACAAGAGTTTACTAAATGAATTAAATTTATGAAGGAGAAAGTTCAGGAAAAGTCTAAGGATTGTATCAAAATTGATAAAAGGTATAGCACGATCGATATACGCTTAAACCTAGGGCAGAAACCCTAGTAAATAGCTAGTTTTCACTTAAAGGCACGATGGAAGCTAATTCCAAAAATCTTCAGAGAAATGTTAGAACTTCTCTTAATCCATATATAACAAGCGTTTCAAGGCGAAACCCTAGGATCTACGAACGTCCGATTCCAATCCTCGGAAGTTTGCCGAAACTAAAACCCTGATAGTTCAAGAACCCTAGAATCAACCGACGATGAAGACTTTTTCTATTCGGAGCTTCAAATGAAGATTCCACACGCATACACCCATTTCTCTTGATGATTTCAATCTTTCTTCAGAAGGAAGTTTTACACCGACTTTGCATTAGTCACCTAAAATACAAGGAAACCTCTTTTGAGTTTTGGAATTATGTCGCCAAAACCTATCTTAGAATTCACGGAGAATGAAGCCGGAAAAATCGGAATCGCGATGAAGGTATGAAAAACGGTAGAAAGGGGGGGTTTGAATAACGTTTTCAGTACAAAAACTACCACCTTAAAGATTTGTTAAATCTTTTCGAGAACTAAGTGCAAAAGATAGAGATAGAAAAGCACACAAGGATTTTATCCTGGTTCACTTGATAAATCACTCAAGCTACTCCAGTCCTCCCGTTAAGGTGATTTCTTCCTTCTTAGAATGAAGGCAATCCACTAATCAGGTAAGAGTTACAACTGCACTTGAAACCTACAAGTGACTAACAATTACACTGACTTAGCTCACACTAAGATTCACTCTCTTAGTCTTCTCTAGGATCCGATCAACCTTGATCTCCTAAAGGAAAATCAAACAACTGTTTGAGGTTGGTGTTTACAAGGGTTTGCTTCTGAATAAGCTGAGTGTAAACTAAAATAAATTACAAGATAAAAGAAAGCTTAGAATATGTCTTGCGCGTGTGTATTGCTTCTTGTATATTTTTTTTCTTCTAGCCGCTTCTTTCAATCTTCAGCCTCTATATATACTCCAAGGATTAGGGTTGAGCGTTGCATGGAAATGCTACCGTTGGAGGGCAGTTCTGGAAAATCCAGCTTCTGCTGTGGCTGAGAACGTTAGGTAGGTCGTCAGGAAGGTACACTTGCTTTTGTACTTGGATAGCGACTTGACCTTTTAACCTAGGAGACTTCTGATCAGAGGAATGCTTCGTATTGGAACTTGTGAAGCAGGTTGATCAGAGTCAGAGGGAAAGCACAGATCCTCTGACCATTGTATCTTCTGATTCTGAACTCAGAGGGAAGAACATGGCCTTCAGAGTTTCTTGCTTCTGGACTTCAGAGTTTCCACTATTCAGCTTCTGGATCTTCAGAGTCTTCTACACCATCGGAACATCTGAACCTTCAGTGTTTCTTGGTTGTCAGAACTTCTGGATCATCAGAGCTTCTAGCGACTGAGTCCTCATCAGAGTTTGTATAGCTTCAGATCTTCTGAAGCTTTTCCACTGTTCATACTGAACATGGTGAATGCGAAAGCGTTGCTTGGGTTACCCTTTATACACAGTGCTTCTGATTTGTGTGAAATTGAGTCAGGGTCAGAGCCTGTAAATAGCACACTCAGAAAAACACGTTAGAGTACCACAATTGTTCATATCAAAAGGTTAACTTGTAATCATCAAAACATAGAGTTGTACTACTAGATCAAAACTTGATCTTACAATCTCCCCCTTTTTGATGATGACAAAACTAAGATTTTTGATGAACAATTCTTAAACATTAAACTGAATTCACTCAGAGTTTAGAGATATAGAATAAGACTTATCCTGATGTGAATAGTTTATCTTGCTCATTCTGAATTCAAGTCACTGCTTGATTCTGAGCTTAGCTCCCCCTGAATCTAATACTTGATGAAAACGTTAGTAAAGTCTAGATTCTGAGCTAGATCATATAAGAGTTCAGAGTGAAAAGCTTATGACATAGATGAAAAACGAATAATCAGAGCGCATAAGTGATCAGAGTCATGGACAAGGTATCAGAGTCTTGGGTATCAGAGTCAACTTAGAATCACTTCAGAAGAAGTGAAATGTATTCCTTGTATTTGCCCAGTGACACATCTATGGTCATGAAGGTGGAACTCTTAAAATCTCCAAAAGAAAAATAAGTCACACTAACACATCTTACACATCAAAAACTGGGTTTACTCCCCCTTTTTGTCATAAGCAAAAAGCTTGGGGTGTGAAAAACTTAGCTTGAAGTACAAGGTACTTCCCCCTTAGAGAAGGTCTAAGTTGAAAGAAAATGAAGACGATGTAAGAATCAGAGTGAGGCGATAATAAATAGAAGAGTTAATGCAAGGGATGAACGTTTACCACCGGTCAAGTGTCAGTTACCAAGTACTTAACCTCGAGAAACTGTAAGAGCATTAACTTTCAGAGAGAAAGTGAAGCCTATAAAAACGTTGGAGAGAAAGGGAAGCTTCACACCTCGAATAATATTCAGAAAAAAAAATGGCATCATACAGAATGGCATTAGAAGAGCTCAGAAGGAAGGCGTTTGAGGAAGATATGTTCCTCAATATTAGGCATCCCGATGGTACAAAGACCATACAAGAGCTGACGAAGACACTGCTTGAAGAAGATCTTGGTCCAGAGATGGAGAAAGATCTGAAGGAGTTCCTCTGCTTCGTGGAAGAGATTCAGGAGCTTTGCCAGCGGGAGCTGAATCTGCTGGAAGAGAAGGAGACTGTGGAAAAGAGACTCAAGACGACAGAAGATAGTCTAGAAAAAGATGATCTGAGCATCAAACTTGGCAACATAGAGTATGCATTGGATCGTCTGGAGAAGGAAAGAGTGGAGCAGCGCCAAGAATGCAGAAGAATGAGGAAGGATCCTCCATTCTAGATATAGGGAATAATGTATGATGGAAAGAATTATGATGTAAACATAGAACAATTATGAATAAAACAGGTTTTGCAAACATATGTGCCACAAATATATATAGATATATGCATATAGAATCACAAATGAACAAATTAAAGTAAGTAAATAAGCAGAGTTTAAATAAAACAACGTTAAATAAAAAGGAAAAGGAAGAAAAAGAAGAGATCCTAAAAACTAAGATTTGTCAGTACGGCGCAGAAGTTCCATCATCATGTGCTTCATCTCAATCAGCATGGATTCATGAGTGTCAAGACGTTGTTCCATGATGTCGAGTCTGGATGAGCTTGTCGGAGTAGAGCTGGAAGGAACGTTCTGAGCAGCTTGAGGTTCTGGAATGGAAGCAGAAGCAGCAGGAGTAAACAGAACTGGTGCAAGTCGCTCTGCCTCAGCCTCAGCTTCAAGACGTTCGGCCTCAAGTCTGGCTTGTTCAGCCTGAGCTGCTGCTTGACGGGCAGCTTCTTCTTCTTGTTCTTTCTGTCTCTTGGCTTCTTCAATGGCTTCAAGAAGCTTGGTTCTCTGTTCGAGTTCATGAAGAGCCACCCTCCTAGCAAACCTTTGCTTTGCAGCCTCAATGCTCTGACTTCCCTCTGCATGCAGGAGCTGCAGCATAACGGGAAACTGAGCCACCAGCCAAGTGCTCAAATTGTTCCACTCATCAGCCACATTTTCAGCATTCTCACTGAGGTCAGTCTGACCGTGCACATTGCGGAGCCTCAAGGAGGCTTCATGATTGAAAATATTGATGCACTCAGAGAGAGATGTGGGTTGAAGGTGAGTATAGGGAATGATGGAGAGGTTGGGTGCAGGAGAGGCTGGGTGATTGCTGCTATGAGCTTCAGAGGCACCTTGTGGAGAACCAATGTTAATTATGGGAGCATTGGGTTCAGAGGTTCCACGGTGAGGGTCTGAAGTTTCAACCAGAGGGTGAGGTGATCTAACCGAGGATTGGTTAGATACTGATTGTTCAGGTTCAGGGTCTGGTTGAATTGGCTCTTGTTGGTCAGGGACAGGGTGAGCCTGTTGGACTAAGGGGTCTGCCTCTTGGATAGGATTGGCCAAGATAGGTTCATCTGGGTCAACTAGACGTTCAGGTCTAGGGCCAGGATATTGCCTAGGGCTTGGACAGGTAAGGTAATATTCTTCCAAGGCAGATACCTTCTCTTTCCTAACCTCCATGAATTTTCTAAGTGATTCAGAGGTATTGGAGGGAGGAGAGTCAAAGACATTGATGGGGAAGGATACAGGTGTGAAGGCTGAGGAAGAGTCTGTATCCGTGGTTCTGACAGTAGGACGTGCTGATGCTCTGGGAGCAGAGTGATCAGACGTTCTGGGTTGTGGTTCTGTTGGTTTGGGTTCTGGTTGGTTGGGGATGATGGGTTCAGAAGTTAATGGGTCGTATGGAATGGTAAGGAGAGAGGTTGGATCTTCTGACCTAGAGGGTTGGTTCTGAAGCAAATTCCAGAGTGGTGCTTCAGTAGGAGAAGGTTGAAAGAATGAAGATCGTGGGGAATGTGGTGGAGAGGTGGTTTGTGCAGCTGGCTGGGATTCATGAATAGGAGTGAGGGGATTTGAAGAGTGTCGGAGTAAGGCAGAAATTGGGAGTGCATCAAATAAATTCAAATCATCATCAGAGGTAAGTGCAGGCTTACTTGTATGTGCTGATGATCGAGTCACTCTGGCAGGAGGTTCAGTCCTTCTGACCTCTGCAGCAGCTGGTTCCACCCGAGTAGGCTTCACCACAATTCTGACTTTCTTCTGCTTCTTCTTTGGAGGACCATCCTCACTATCATCACCATCATCATCATCAGGCTTGCTCTTCGCCTTCTTGACCAGAGGGACATCAGATTCCTCTGAGGATTCGTCCAGAACCATCTTCCTCTTGGTTTTCTTCTTGGGAGGAGAAGGAAACTCTGGAGCTGGTGGAAGTCTGCTGACGAAATCATCAAGGTCAATCTCGAATCCTTGAGCCCTGAGGTCTTCAACATAGCATCTGATGGCTTCAGGATGGTCTGCTTGAGTCCACAGAGGGTAGTCATTCAGAGGCATTCTTCTTCCTCTGATCTCAGAAGATGTGTCCTCATGAGCAGGAGCAATCTTCTTCTGGACCAAACCCATCTTCTTCAGAGAGTTGGCAGTGAAGACATCGCTAACAATTGTGCTCAAATCCTCTGTGCAACCAGCATTGATCAAATCTTGCACCAAGTTGCTTTCAATGAGAAAGTCTGAGATCAGCCTCCCAAAAGGGATATATTTGATGGCTGACTTGATGGAGGAGGTGGTGCGAGACTTCCGGATGCATTCCTTCAAATAGGAGAACAGGAAGTAGGGAAGGCAGATCTTCTCCTTGTCTTGAATGAAGAACAGCATCGCCTTCTGATTGAAGTTGATGTAGTCTGGAGAACTGCCCTTTGGTCGTTGATTGATGCAGTTGAGCAGGATCTTGTGCCAGACCCTGAGTTTGGGTTGAAGGTCCATCACTTTGTAGCTCGTCTTGCCCGGTTTGAAGGTGGTGTACAGGGCCTTGTTGACGATATCCTTGGTTCTGGGTTTCAGCTTCGATTCCGTCAGTGAGAACCGATACCCATGAGCAGTTTCTGCACCTAGCAGATTCACGAATGACTTCTCCGTGATGATGATCTTCCTACCCAGTATGTAAGAGACCACCTGAGTGTCATCACAATCAGCGTGCTTCCAGAATTCCTTTACCAGCTTCTCATACACCGGTCCTCGAAGTCGATTGAAGTAGTTTCCCCAACCTTGAGCTTGGACTTCAGGACGGAGATCAAACCCATTTGCAGCCAAGTTGTCGAGGTTGAATCTCCATTCTGCAAGGACTTGGAGTTCCTCAGGAGGAAATACACAGTGAACGGCACAGCCCCGTTCTGCAATAGGAACAATCTCCTCTTGAGCTTGAGCTTGTTCTTGTGCTGGGTTCTCAGAGCCCCGTTGACCCGTTGCCAACCCGACTACCATGTGAGGGAACTGAGGTGCATCTGCAGTAGATCTTCTGGTTTGTCTCACCATTTTGAAGAGGTTGAAGGTTTGAGGTAGAAGATGAAGTTTGAAGGATGAAGAGAGATCGAGAGAGAAATCACGAAGGAGGCGGTTTTGAAAAGCAGGGAGTGCGAGAGTGAAAACCGGAAGTGAGAGAGAACGTGTGTGTATAGTGGGTTTTATCAAATAACCGTTGTTGATTCAAAAAGCACTTTAAGATCAACGGTTGAAAATTAAAGATAGACAGTAACAGTAAAATACACAATCACACACAGAAGATAAGCATATCTACACGCAATCACAACAGACTGTCACACGGGCACAAGGAACTATGCATCAGAAATTCTGACGCACGTGTTGTTGTCTCAGCTTCAGAGTCAGTACCAGTGGGCACACACACTCTGATTGAGTTACCTTCTGGACTAGACATCTTCTGATCAAGAAGTATCATAGTCAGAGGTTCTGATCTATCTTCACTCTGGACAAAAGTCCATGTTTAGATTTTTCAGAATAAAATTAAATCTATCTTCAGCTAAGGGCTTTGTAAAGATATCTGCCCATTGATGGTCAGTATCAACAAACTTCAGAAGAAGTACGCCCTTCTGCACATAATCTCTAATGAAGTGATACTTTACCTCAATGTGCTTTGCCCTTGAATGCAAGATAGGATTCTTGCTCAACGAAATTGCAGCAGTGTTATCACAATAGATTGGGATATTGCTCTCAAGGATCTGATAATCCTCCAGCTGATGTTTCATCCAGAGCATCTGAGTGCTGCATATTGCTGCTGAGATATATTCTGCCTCTGCAGTTGATAGAGCAATGGTTGATTGCCTCTTGCTTGCCCATGAGACTAGATTGCTTCCCAGAAATTGACAATTTCCAGAAGTACTTTTTCTCTCTGTTCTATCTCCAGCATAATCAGCATCACAATAACCTGAAAGCTTATACTCTGATGTTTTCTTATACATCAAGCCAAGGTTAGTGGTGCCTTTCAGATACCTTAGGATCCTCTTAACAGCAGTTAAGTGGGTTTCCCTTGGATCTGATTGGAAACGAGCACATAAATGAACACTAAATAGTATGTCTGGCCTAGATGCAGTTAAGTACAGAAGTGAACCTATCATGCCACGATAGAGCTTCTGACATACTTTACCACTTATATCTTCTTTTTCCAGAATGCATGTTGGATGCATTGGAGTCTTGGCCACTGTAGATTCCAGCATATTGAACTTCTTCAGAAGTTCCTTAGTGTACTTGCTCTGATGGATATATGTTCCTTCTGGTGTTTGATCAACTTGTATTCCCAGAAAGTACTTTAATTCTCCCATCATACTCATCTCAAATTCAGCCTGCATCATCTCAGAAAATTCTTTGCATAGAGATTGATTAGCAGAACCAAATATAATATCATCAACATAAATTTGCACAATTAAGATATCATCTTTATAAGTCTTGCAAAAGAGAGTTGTATCTACTTTACCCCTTACAAACTCATTCTCCAGAAGGAATGAGCTAAGTCTCTCATACCATGCTCTGGGAGCTTGCTTCAGACCGTAGAGTGATTTCTTCAATTTGAACACATGGTCTGGTTTCTTTTCATCTTCAAAACCTGGGGGTTGATGAACATAGACTTCCTCTGAGATATAACCATTTAGGAAGGCACTCTTTACGTCCATCTGATGTAGAACTATGTTGTGATTTACTGAGAAAGAAATCAATAGTCTGATTGCTTCCAGTCTTGCTACTGGAGCAAATGTTTCAGTGTAGTCTATTCCTTCCTGCTGGCTGTAGCCTTGAGCAACTAGCCTTGCCTTGTTTCTGACTACATCTCCTTTCTCATTTAGCTTGTTTCTGAATACCCATTTCGTTCCAATAACATGGACATTCTCAGGCTTCTTCACTAAGCTCCAAACATCGTTCTTGGAGAATTGATTCAATTCTTCTTCCATGGCCAGAATCCAATCCTTGTCCTGAAGAGCTTCATCTATGGACTTGGGTTCAATTAAGGACACCAATCCTTTCAGACTCAGCAAGGTCTCTTCAGAGGGTCTGAAGGCAGATCTGGTTCTGACTGGTTCATCTTTGTTGCCCAGAATCAATTCCTTAGGATGAGCTGCAGTGATTCTGCTCTTCTTCAGAGTTTGTGAGTTAGAGGGACCAGCTTCTTCCTCTGGTTCATCTTCCTCTGGCTCAACTTCCTCTGGAGCTTTGCCTTTGTCAGAAACATTAATGCTTAAATCTGCAAACTTTTCAACTAGCTTTGACTGGTCAGAGTCAAGCTTATCATCAAATCTAACATGAATAGATTCTTCAATAGTCTTAGCATCAGTATTATAAAATCTAAAACCTTTAGATCTATCAGAATAACCAAGTAATAGACACTTAGAAGATTTAGCATCAAATTTATGCAATCTATCCTTAGTATTGAGAACATAACAAACACAGCCAAAAGGATGAAAATAAGAAATGTTGGGTTTTATGTTCTTCCACAATTCATAAGGAGTCTTTTTCAGAATTGGTCTCACAGAGATTCTGTTCTGAATGTAACATGCTGTATTTACTGCCTCTGCCCAAAAGTGCTTAGCCATGCCAGTTTCTTGGAGCATGGTTCTAGCCATCTCCTGAAGAGTTCTATTCTTCCTCTCAACAACACCATTTTGTTGAGGAGTTCTGGGACAAGAGAAATCATGTGTAATTCCATAGGAATCAAACAGACTCTCAAACTTGTCATTCTCAAACTCTCCACCATGGTCACTTCTGACACGCACAATTCTACAAGCCTTCTCGTTTTGCACTTGAGCAATGAAGGTAGAGAACACAGCATGAGACTCATCCTTGCGGGTTAGAAACTTTACCCATGTCCAGCGGCTATAGTCATCAACGATAACCATCCCATATCTCTTGCCACCTATAGACTCAGTTTTCACTGGTCCAAACAGGTCGATATGCAGAAGTTCTAACGGCCTTGAGGTTGAGACAACATTCTTTGCCTTGAAAGGGACTTTTGTGAATTTGCCTTTCTGACATGCTTCACAAAGAGCGTCTGAAGCGAACTTCAGATTGGGTAAGCCCCTGACAAGGTTTAGCTTGCTCAGCTGAGAAATCTTTCTCATACTGGCATGCCCTAACCGTCTATGCCATACCCACTGCTCTTCATTAACAGACAGAAGGCACTTCACATTCTGAGCCTCCAACTCAGATAATCTGATCTTATAAATGTTGTTCTTCCTCTTGCTGTTAAACAGAACAGAGCCATCGATCTGACTTACAGCCCGGCAGGACTTTTGATTGAATATAACATCATAACCCTTGTCAGCTAATTGACTTATAGACAATAAGTTATGTGTTAAGCCGTCTACCAATAAAACATTATCAATGCATGGACTACTATCTACACAAATAGTACCAGTACCAATAATTTTACCCTTTTCATTTCCTCCAAAGCCAACTTCGCCTCCAGGCTTAAGTTTCAGCTCTCGGAACATACGCTTTTCTCCCGTCATGTGACGCGAGCATCCACTGTCCAGATACCATGATTGGTGTTTCAGTGGAGCTATCAAGGATATCTGCAACATAGATAATCTTGTCCTTAGGTACCCACTTTCTGGGTCCTCTTTTGTTAGTTACCCCAAGGGTTCTGATCACCTTGGGTGTCTCAACATGATATTTTAAAGGAATATTTGCATGATATTTAGTCATAGAGAAAGATCCCTTTTTAAGAGGGTTTTTAGCAACTTCAGCAGGTACAGAATCAGGCAATATGGTACCAGAGGGAACAAAGCATTCACACAAGGATTTAGCTTTAGACACAGAAGGCTCATTTCTAATTGGTTTAGAATAGCCAATGCCATGCATTCCATTTCTGCTTACACCATAGATCATTGAAGCCATTAAGCTTCTATCTACGCTTTTAGCCAGGAATCTTTGAAAAGATTTTTCATACTTAGATTCATGCTTACTATCAGAGGCATCGCAGGCAATAACTTCTTCTAACTTTGCAATTTGATTCTTAAGCACAGAGTTAGAATTAACTAAAGCATGGTTATCATTTTTCAAATCAGATATGATTTTCTCATGTTCAGAAGGAGTTTTAGAAACAGCAGATAAGTTCTTTTTCAGCTTCTTATGCTTAGACAACAAGGAGTTATACTTATCCATGATATCAGACAAAGCATGTTTCAGTTCAGAGGTAGAGAAGGAAGCAAATACCTCATTTTCATCGTCAGAGTCTGGATCTCCTTCTGATTCTGAGTCAGAGTCAACAGCTTCCTTTGACTCTGTTCCTTTGTCTTTGACAATAGCCATGAGTCCTTGGACTTCACCATCAGAGTCAACATCCTCTGACTCTGATTCATCGAACGTCACCATCAGACTCTTCTTGGTCTTGAAGTGCTTCTTTGGCTTCTTGTCCTTCTTCAATTTTGGACAGTCACTTTTGTAGTGCCCTGATTCTTTGCACTCAAAGCAAGTGACTTCCTTGATTGATGACTTCTTCTGACCTGAGGATTCAGACTTTCCTCTTGCCTTTCCAGAGCCTTTGAACTTGCTCTGCCTGTGCTTCCAGATGCGGTTGAGTCTCTTGGAGATCAGAGTCAGCTCATCTTCATCAGAATCTTCTGATGCTTCTTCAGATTCTTCTTCTTCAGCTTGAAGAGCCTTTGACTTCTCAACCTTAGCCTTTTCAGATTTGGATTTCAAGGCTATGGACTTTTTCCTCAGATCTTGCATCTCTGAGCGCTTCAGCTCATGGCATTTCAAAATGCTGATGAGTTCTTCTAAACTCATATTCTCAACATCTCTCGTGAGCTCTATTGAAGTCACCAAAGGCATCCAACTTTCAGGAAGACACCTGATGACCCTTATGACGTGATCTTTTGTTGTGTAGCTCTTGTTGAGAGGACGTATGCCAGCTACAAGCAGTTGAAATCTGGAGAACATTTCTTCAATGGACTCATTTGGCTCCATGATGAAGGATTCATACTTTTGGATCAAAGACAATGCCTTTGATTCTTTGACTTTCTTGTTTCCTTCATGAGACATCTTCAGAGAATCAAAAATGCCTTTAGCAAACTCACGATCTGTAATCTTCTGGTACTCCTCATAGGAGATAGCACTTAGAAGAATTGCTCTTGCTTTATGATGTTGTGAGTACAGCTTCTTTTGATCTGCAGACATCTCTGACCTTGGGATCTTTTTGCCATCTGCATCAACTGGACGCTCATAGCCATCCACAATAATATCCCAGAGATCTGCATCGAAACCCAGAAAGAAACTTTCCAGTCTATCTTTCCAATATTCGAACCTTTGACCATCGAACATAGGAGGCTTTGCGTTGTAACCATCTCTTTGAGTTTCACTGGTGGTGGCAGCCATTGTTTTTCACACCGGCCCGGATCACTGAACACTGTTAGGTGTGGTAATCAGAACTTGCGCTCTGATACCAATTGAAGGTATGAAAAACGGTAGAAAGGGGGGGTTTGAATAACGTTTTCAGTACAAAAACTACCACCTTAAAGATTTGTTAAATCTTTTCGAGAACTAAGTGCAAAAGATAGAGATAGAAAAGCACACAAGGATTTTATCCTGGTTCACTTGATAAATCACTCAAGCTACTCCAGTCCACCCGTTAAGGTGATTTCTTCCTTCTTAGAATGAAGGCAATCCACTAATCAGGTAAGAGTTACAACTGCACTTGAAACCTACAAGTGACTAACAATTACACTGACTTAGCTCACACTAAGATTCACTCTCTTAGTCTTCTCTAGGATCCGATCAACCTTGATCTCCTAAAGGAAAATCAAACAACTGTTTGAGGTTGGTGTTTACAAGGGTTTGCTTCTGAATAAGCTGAGTGTAAACTAAAATAAATTACAAGATAAAAGAAAGCTTAGAATATGTCTTGCGCGTGTGTATTGCTTCTTGTATATTTTTTTTCTTCTAGCCGCTTCTTTCAATCTTCAGCCTCTATATATACTCCAAGGATTAGGGTTGAGCGTTGCATGGAAATGCTACCGTTGGAGGGCAGTTCTGGAAAATCCAGCTTCTGCTGTGGCTGAGAACGTTAGGTAGGTCGTCAGGAAGGTACACTTGCTTTTGTACTTGGATAGCGACTTGACCTTTTAACCTAGGAGACTTCTGATCAGAGGAATGCTTCGTATTGGAACTTGTGAAGCAGGTTGATCAGAGTCAGAGGGAAAGCACAGATCCTCTGACCATTGTATCTTCTGATTCTGAACTCAGAGGGAAGAACATGGCCTTCAGAGTTTCTTGCTTCTGGACTTCAGAGTTTCCACTATTCAGCTTCTGGATCTTCAGAGTCTTCTACACCATCGGAACATCTGAACCTTCAGTGTTTCTTGGTTGTCAGAACTTCTGGATCATCAGAGCTTCTAGCGACTGAGTCCTCATCAGAGTTTGTATAGCTTCAGATCTTCTGAAGCTTTTCCACTGTTCATACTGAACATGGTGAATGCGAAAGCGTTGCTTGGGTTACCCTTTATACACAGTGCTTCTGATTTGTGTGAAATTGAGTCAGGGTCAGAGCCTGTAAATAGCACACTCAGAAAAACACGTTAGAGTACCACAATTGTTCATATCAAAAGGTTAACTTGTAATCATCAAAACATAGAGTTGTACTACTAGATCAAAACTTGATCTTACACGCGAAACTTTCATTTTCCCGCGTTTTTCCATCCTCTATATATAGCAAGAAAGATGAGAAAAAATCACAAAACTTCGCCATTTTCTTCCCAAGAGGCCGCGAGTTCGCTAGAGGAGGGAGAAGAGAAGATTTTATTCATTTCTTGCTTGATCGTTGATTCAACAGTTGCTACTTGAAGGTATCGAGGTATAGTCGCTAATCCTTACCTCTGATCGTCTTTTCCGTAGCTTTTCACTATGTCTTTCTGTGCTCCTAGTTTGGAGGTTTTTGAAAAAACTATCCAGATAACTTCATTTTTCTATCTAAAACATCTTCCCTACGTGCCCAAGAGCATCTTTAGCTAATAATACTGCGCCGATCCTCGAAAAACTACCGTCGAGTTTCAATTCTGCTTCAAATACCCATTTTAGGACAAAGTTCCGTCCTTTGGGCTGAAAAACTATCGCCTTAGCTTAGTGCTAGTAGGATTAGTCGTCATAAACGTCGTTGGTGACGTCCCCATCCAATTTGTTTTTCGAAATTCCAATTTTGAAATTCTGAGCTAAAAATATTGACAAAAATACCCCTGCGACAGTTTTCGATCCGATAATTTTCCGAGTTTAGAATACCCGACCCGCACAATTACCATGTGTGGCCGAAAACACCCTAGGAGGAGGAAGAAAATTCTTTTTTTCAAAAAACTTGTCCTTTCGCGCTAGATTATCGTACCTCGGAGTATATACTACTTCGTGTAACCTTAGTGAGTATTGATTGCTGAGTTTCTGATAGATTCTGATGGAATTCTGTGGTTTTACTCTAAAGTTCTTTTGAAGAATTTCCCGAAGGAGCAAGGAGCTGATTGTGTAGGAGCATTTGAAGAGAATCCTGGAGAATCTACAGGTGAGGGCTACTCACTGAATCCTTATTTAATGCTTAGGTGTTGATGCTTTCGACTTGAATTACTGTTTATGCACTTGTTTGTGTTTGACTGGAAAAATGTTTTCTGAGGCTTCGGCTGACAATGTAGACGATTCATCTACTGACTGTTTTTTAGAGTGAATTACATGGTACGTGCTAAATGGTTAATCTAGGATGTGTGATAATTGCCTATATGCTAAGTGCTATGTGGTTATTCTAGAATGTGTTGATATATATGATATGTTTGTTGACTGTGCTGATTTAACTATGCCTTTCATATATACTGTTGGTACTGAGGAGTGAGAATTAGCGGGCAAGTCATGCCGATTTTTATGAGAGTTTTGAGGAAGTTTGACGGGACGAACGAGGAGTTCAGGCCTTGTTCTTGTTAGTGGATCGAGACATTCTCTGAGAGTTATTTGGGGTTATGGGGATGTTGAAACTCATAAGATTTGCAATAAGACTAAATGGAAATCTATTTTGTAAGGAAAACTCATAAGACATTAAACAACCTCTAAATCTTTAAGTAATGATAATAATCTCGAAGGAAAGCTTAGGGTTCAAATCTTAGTTTTGGAAAACGAGAAGTGTCGTCGGATCCAAGTGTTGAGAAAAATTATAAGTTTTGAGTATGTTGTACTCTTGTGCTCTGGGAGCAGTTGTGTTGTTAGGCTATCTGAGCGATAAGCCGGGAAACAGGTAGTTTCCGAGTATGTTGATACTCTTCCTCGTTATGCAGTTTTGACCATCGGATGAGATGAGTCGGATGATTGGAGATCATCATGCGAGAATGTGTTGTTGTAAAGAAGTGTCTTTTGTCGCCGAATCGACTTTACCTTAGGGTAAGCTTTTAGAGCATTAATTTAGCTAGAACACGTGGCGACGTGTCGAGTGAGGTCGGAGACGTTGTTTGGCTAATCATTTCGTATTCATGCATCATTTCGTATTCATGCACCGTGGCTGGTTCTAGGGCTGATCCGTTGATGTCCATCCTTTCCGGAATGCATTTGGTTAACTGGGTTAACCGTCATCTGCATTTCATGCAACATGCATACTGACTTAGTTGCTGAGTGTGATTGATAATTGTTAATCCTATTTGAAGCATGTTAATTGTTATTACTGTCGTTTATATTCATTGTAGAATATACAACCCTAGGATGTTATCTCTAGCTATAAGCCTAAGTGGTTAATCTCTTATCTGTATCTATTGGTGATATTATTTACATAATTCTTTGGAGTTGACCCTCGCGTCTTCTGTGTGTGTTTTGGCGGACTACGCCCATTGTCAGATGTCTTTAGCGGATTGGTTCATGATGGTCCACCCTTCGGGGGGACTAGATATGAGATGATAGATCAGGATGACCCCGGCGCGTGGGTGGTCGACCCCGCTAGCCATCGCGCAACGTACTCGCGGAGGATCATGGAGGATCGCGTAGATAGAGTAGGACACTTGATGGAGGGAGTGCTGAGGAGGTGCACTGTCAGTTTCAACTTGCCGCCCGGAGTGCACTGCGGACCAGGATTAGGACCACCACCACCACCGTCATCTTCTGATGATGAGACCCCTCAGAGGAGGAGCCGGTGGGAGTGACTTCTTCAGAGTCCAGCTCACCCCCGGTTGCTATCATTGATGATCATGGTTCGGGCCCTAAGCCCGTGAGTCCAGCACCGGAGCGCATCGCAGTTGCGAGGGAGGACGGATAGTGTTTTGTAGACTTGGTCGTTCTGGATTCAGATTCAGACGACGATCATGCTAGCACATAGTTTTGCGTGCTGGTGTGAGCTCCTCGAGATAGGATTAGTGTAGGAGTAGAGTCTTAGCTCTGACCGTCATTTGTTTCTTTGGGGACAGGGTAGTTTCCCGCCTATAGCTTTTTGTGTGGTTCTTTACGGGGATCACAGAGAGTTGGTTGGACTTAGGAGGTCTTGTTTTTAGGCCGTTTGGGCCAACTTATTCTCATTTTTGAAGGTTTGTGTTGTGGACACTCAACCTTTCCTGTTGGTTTGTACATATTGCGTACGCGCGTTACTTTTCTTACTTCCCGTCACTGGAGGTTTACTCGTGACGTGGTTTGCTACTTACAGCGGGGGCTATAATTATTATTGTATATTAGTTCTGTTATCTTTTGTGTTGAGTTTCATTTCTTTCAGTTTATGATTCTACTATCAAAAAAAAAAAAATATTCACGTTTTTTTCCGCATTAAGTTTCTTTTGGTTACTAAAGTGACGCCACTGAAATCGGGGAGTTACAACTGTGATGCTGATTACGCTGGAGACAGAACTGAAAGGAAAAGCACTTCTGGATATTGTCAATTTCTAGGAAGCAACTTAGTCTCATGGGCAAGCAAGATGCAATCTACAATTTCTTTATCTACTGTAGAGGCAG